>NW_010225059.1:0-39838 GCF_000690775.1 Eurypyga helias
AAAAAAAAAAATATTCCCTCAGGAGGCAAAAAAGAACCCTTTTCGTTAGATTCATACTATATAGAACACACCCGTCCTTCAAAGGCGCAGAATTTCTTGGGCAGAAGAAAGAGTGACCAGGGAAGCTGACATTTCCGTTAGATGGAGAAATAGAACATTATGATGCTCTTGTACAGGGGGACAATCACATCCCTAGTTCAAATTGGTAAGACAGCCACCAGCCTCAGTCCTGATGGAGACATGTATGCAGATCCTTCCCACCTATACAAATAAACATGACCTCACACTGCATTGTTACAGATAATTGGCAATATGGCAGTAGATGCCAGGGAGGCTGGGCACTGGATACTGTACTCTTTAAAGACTTGGCACTTTAGCAAAATGATAGATATTTGAAAACAGTATCAGCTTCATTTCCCTTTCTGCCCCATGCAAAAAAAGCTGTAGTGTTACATTTTTTCCTGTAATTTGCTTAATTGCTTAATTTGATTGATGTAGATGACTGAACAAAGAGTAAGGCAATGAAAAACAGGCCATTATCTTCATTTGTTACCATATTTTTATTTTGTGTAAATATTTGGGTTTGATTTTATCCAGGTTTTTACACTAGAGAACATTTTTCAAAAGCAAACAATTTTTACTAACAAAAGACTTGTCATGAGACATTTCACTCCCCAAAGGTAAAGAAGAACTGACTTAACCAGATAAATATTACAGGAATCGAAGTGAAATCATAAGCAAGAGACTGACTGCAAAATGAGCACTGTGTTGGAGAGTGCTACTCCTCCTGGTCCCAGCAGCTGAAAAGCCGCTGCTCTCATTTCGGTTTGACACTTTTTCCAGCATGTCAAATAGCAAATTAATACTTTATTTGTTGAGCTGATCCTCAGTGACTAAATTTTACTGAACTACAAGATTCACTTTGTAAGGCAGCTGTTCTTTTGGTAGTTGTGCTGTGCTTCATTTAGGAAAAATATAGAGCAGAGTGAATTATGCCTATGGTGATAACAGGCATTTGGCTTTCAGATTTTGATTGTGCCATTAAAAAATGTGGAAAGACTGTTACTCAGAAAGAAGGTCTTGATAAACATTATGCTGGAAGCCTTAGAAGCACTGTGAGGAAAAGGACATTCATACAAATAGGCTTAATTATTGATTGAAGAAAAATGCTTTTGTCCTAGCAATATCAGTATCATAGGATGATGGTTCTAAAGTAAATGCAGGTTCTTTCCTGTTCACTGTGGCATTGCTTTAATTTCACAACTCAGTGGCCCAGACATCACCTGAGCTCTAAAAGAATTGAATAATTGATCCATAATTAATGGATGCACAGAGCAGGACAACAATAGCAGGATACCAGTTAATACACAGTCAACTATGGAGAATGAGGCTGTGTACCTGTCTAACGTTGTGAAACGGTTTTATTAACTTTTATTAGATCTACATGCCCACATGTTGAAAGAGACACAAGAGCAAAAGTCATTTGAGAAAATATTGTGTAAATATGCCAAATTACTTTCTATGAAGAATAACCTAAGAAGTTTGGTAAATGCAGAGAGAGTTGTGTGCATGATGATTCAAATTCATTTCCTCGCTTCCTGGGTTTGTGGAGGAGAAGACCTCCTTCCTTCCAACCAGACCACTGTGGCAGGCAAGATCCATTCACAGGTTTCCCATATTCTGCATTTTCCTTGTCACCATCCTCACGCCAGCATTACGCACCCACAAGCGTATGTGCTCCGTGGGTACGGGCATGTACTCTGCAATTAGCTCAAGTTTAAAAGACCCAGGTTACCATAACACCCAGCTCCCAGATATGAACAGATGGCATTTATAAATGCACAGAAACTCGAAGGTAATCCTCTAAAGTTTATTTCTGTAAGCCTTTCAGAGTCATATGAAAGTGATAGAGTATTAATCCACTGATCTGCCAAACAAAACCAGAGTGATCTGGCTTGTCTGAGTATCTTTGGCTCTTAATGTGACTTTTAGCAAATGAAAAGGTGTACAGAAACCTATATAGCTGGGTTCAGTTAAGTCTACAGTACTTGTTTTGCAACACTGGCTACTGACCTGATGACTATCATTCAGCCTCAAGATGATCTCATCTCTTACTTCCTTGAGCATGGTTGAAATGCTCCCAGGAAGAGGAACCGCAGAGACCTGCATGGGAATCTCCCCATCTTTCAAGGCACCAAACATCTCCTGCTGTGTACTTTGGAAGTCACTCAGCAATGTGCAATTGGAGAACAGGAATTAATTAAGTTAAGAGGAATGCACTTTAGGGAACACAGTGAAAACAAGGGTCCTGTCCAGCTTCAAGCACTGTGAATCTCTGACAGCTTCAAGCTGACAGCAGTTTGCAGAACTGGATTCTAAAATAAAGACTCAATTTCCCATGTACAGCAGATGGAAGTAAATGACAGAACATGGATAAATATAGAGGACTAAAAAATATAATATCTATTTGAAGCAAATAAATCACCATGCTCATAACCATCCAAGGAAAGGTACCCACCAGAAGGGGCTGAGTGGCATGAGCAAGCTCCTCCCAAGTTCATTCTGTGTCCCCTCAGAAAAAAACAAAAGCAAGATGTCAGGCCCTTGCCAAGCACCTCTGTAAGGAAGACACCCAAGGCACCTGGACTGTGGTCGTGAGTGTAGGGATGACATACACGAAAAGCAGAGAACTTCAGAGAAGCAGCTTTTCTGTTCACTGACTGATGAGACAGTTGGATCACATGTGTGTGTAACACGAGAACTATTTTGAAATGAGTTGGTGAGCATGTCAGCTGGGACACATCAGGACTAATGTTAGTGCGCTTGCCCAGGATTTACAGTGATGGGCTTCCTACTGATCCGAGGATTCAGTAGAGAAAAGTACCCCCACAACAGGCAAAGGCACTTTGCCTTTTCCTAGTCTAAAAGTTAACATCAAACTTCATCTCCAGGCTTCTCAAAAACTGGTGGGATAAGGCTTGATTTTTTTTGCTTCATGCTTTTTGTTGATGCTAAAATTCAACAGTAAATAAACTCTAAATGCAGCCTAACTTCAGAATGGATCCGCCTTATTTAAAAGAATGTGCCAGCACTTGTCCATTCAACTGAAGCATAAAGATGCAAAGTAATTAACATAAACACAAGTATCATCTACGTTATGGAGATGGATTCCTGTCAGGTGGGTGTACACTGTTTCAGTGTGGATAGCCAGATGCTCTAGTCATTCTTTTAAAGGACCTAGAACATTTACAATGATTAATCACTTTTCTAAAGCAGTAATGTATGCTACCATCTGTTTAATTAAATCTCTTACTTCTAGACATACGCCAGTCAGCTCACAGGGGTCAAACATTAATTCCCCCCTTTTTTACATCAGGGAACAATTGGCTTACACCATTATACTTTTTATTCAGTCCTTCTGGTTTTAGGCACCAGATATGACTGACAGCCTGACAGGAGACAAAACCATTTTAAAATGTAGAGATCTGACCTCAGATCTTGTCTTCTCTATAATTACTCTAGAGTTTTTAAACACTCATTATTTTGTACCTGAGACCTGTAGGTATCCTATTCTAAAGTGAACTAGAAGAACAAACTCAACAGGTTATGAAAAAAACTAAACTGCTCTAGAAACATTTGCTTACATCTTCACATGCTTGAGTTCTCATGCCCAGAGGCTTCTATTTCATTCAGTGTAAAAAAGGGATTTTGACAGGGTTGTACGTATCATCCGAGCCTGTCCATTCCATAAGATTTGTCACTATGAGTTCTGTGTTGTTTTATATATGCCTAAGGCCTTTTTCACCCATTTTCTTGTACTGATTAAGCTCCTGGTTAAAAATGCTCAAATAAAGTAGCCTTAGGGATTTTGAAGATTATAATCTCCTTTCATTTTGTAGAGATACTAAAGTATCTGGATTTGAAGTGTTACATTTACTGTAAACTATTGAAGCATGCTTTATATTTCAGACTGAACTTTAAGTATCCCAACTCATACAGATTTGCGCTTTATTAGCACTGCTTCTGTGGCATTTTTTCTTTGTTAGTTTATTTTAATAGAGGAGTTGCTGAACTGACAAAACCTTCCCATGATGCACTATCTCAAGAGCATTCCCACCCTCCAAACTGTACAAGCTGTTTGAATCCCACCTGCTTCCTTTCATGAGGACTGTGCTAACCCTACCGTCCAGTCATTTCAGTTGCACTTCTCTGGAGTGAGAAAGATCGTTCTAAAACATAACTATTACTCCAAACAACGTCTGATCCTAGAGTACATGTCAGGCTTTTCACACAGAGTAGCAGCTGATTCTGCTATATACACAAAAAGAACTATTTCAAATCTGTCTGCACACTACCAAGATACGTCCATTTCTCACCCAGATATCACTCTCTCAAATTGGCCTAGTTGCCTGAAAGAAAATTACTGAGTTTACTTGCATTTATGAACCTGATGGCTGGTTTATGTTAGAGTGAAATCAAGCAGATTTGTTACCTAGTTATGCTTGAGTCAAATCTTCATATTATTCAGTGCTTGACAATTTTGTTAAATCTTTCTTGAATTCAAACCTTAAATTCAAACCCTTTATTGAAGGAGAATGACAACATATGATAACTTCTAGTGAGGTGCTTATTGGCAAGTATTTTGCTTATCTCCATTAGATAAGGGAGCCTATTTCTTCTCTTGTGCCCTTTCAATTTCTATTTGGTCATAGCAGTATTTCGGAGAATAGACTTTTCTATAGTAGGTCTGATCCTTCTATCCAGGAATGGCCAGATTCAGAAGATGAGGTAAGAGAACACTTCTGGGAAGAGCCTTGGAATAATCTGAACAATAACCTTTTCCCTGGCTGTCATCATTAGGGAGTCAGTGCAGGTATTGCTTATAACTTCTGCAACATTGATCTTGAGAAATATTCCTTCTGCACACAGAAGTGAACTATTATGTAAATCTCCTTAAAAGTATTGCTAAAAGTCACACTAAGTGAGATGTTCAGCTATCTAAAAATATCTGCAAGGCTGAACAGTTCCTCAGTCAGACCTCCATGCCCTGTTCTGATGTCTACAATTACTTCTGAACTTGCAGCAGCTCCACTAGCTCCATGCTGGCCAGAGAATGTATTTCACATCACATTGTGCAAGTTGAAACTCTATTTTGGAGAGAATAGGAAAGATTCTCATCAGGCTTTGAAGCCAGAGGTCCTCGAGAACCTCCCAAGATGCACAGAGATGACAGCACACTCTGTTGATGCAAGTATCGCCACTACCAGTTTCATTCTTCGCTGTCATTTGAAATTTAACATTGTGACAAACTCTGGAGTCCTGGCAAGGGAAGGGATTCAGCTGGTCCTCACCATCAGAGGAGAGGATTCTTCATGGCAGAAGAAATCTCATATGTGCTTTGGACACTGAGTAAGTAGAAGAGTGTAGAAACTATCAGATTATATAGATAAATGGATCTGAGTGGCAGAGGAGGATCCTGTCAAAATGTAGTAGGATTTGGTCCACCCCGCAGGTTCCAGTTTGGTTTGATTTTTTTCTAAAGGAGACATCCAGTCCTGTTGGATATTTTTACAGAAACAAGCAGCTTGCATATAGACCTCATAATCATTGCTTCCTGTGCAATCTGCTTTGGAAATATCCCTTTTCATAAAGGGACCTCTTTAAATAATTCCCATTATAAATATTTTAATGATAGAAAACAGTTATTGCAGAAAAAATGCTGGTGATTAATTTTTCGAAGGGATCAGCACCCACTCAAAAGTCATGACATAAAACAAGTGTGCACAATTAATTGTTTAGTCACCCACTTGGACTTGAAAACTGCACGTGCTAAGGTGTACAACCTCACACGTAGTACAGTCCCATCTCTGACAGACTGTCTCAGACAAGGGTGAAATAGAAGCATCGCTCCGACTGGAGCATCAGAGTTGATGGTTACTACAGCTGAAACGCAGGACTAGACCAGACACAACTTGATCTGCTAAGGCAACGCCTGTTGTGAATGGCAATGTTTTATTAAGCAAGCCCAAAATAAGCAGATAATTTTTAGAGCTAACTTCAGAAACATTGCTAACTGAAGTCAGAACAAAACCTGCTTTCAACTTCTCTGGAGCCAAGATTTCACCTCAAGTACCCAGTCAGTCTTGAGCTTCTCACATACGGCTCTTATAGTTGGGCATTCTGACTATAAACAGTAACCAGTATAGACATATATTAAATGAAACTAAGTAGATTTATCATAATATGAAATTTTGGAACATTACAGGGCTTTAATTTCTCTGACACATCTGAGCTGGCACCTTATCGTGTTTCTTCTTGAACAGATGGTGACATTACAGTCACCACAAACACTGAAGAAAAATTGCAAGAAAAAAGAAATGCTTTTACACACAAAATTTAAGAGTGTGTGTGATGAAAAACATTGTTGATGAAGTCTAACACTCCATTTTGAAGCCTGTCCATATTTAAACCCTAAATCCCAGGCAGAATACACAGCTTCAAAGCTTAATAATCCAAGTACCAATGAGTTATTTGAAGCAGGTGAAAATAAAAATCCTGAAAAAGTTATGTTAACAAAATTAATTTTTCATCATTTCCTCTCCTAACATTTAGTGCTTTTTAGAGTCCTCCTATAAGGAGTGATTAAAATAGCATCTGGACAAGAGTAGAGCCAGATCATCTTAATGTCCTGAAGTTTCTGCCAGAAAAGGCACTGAAGTGAGAAAACTTGTCCACAATCTTATGTAGATCCAGAGATAAAATTCTTTAGAAGGAAACTGAGCTGGAAAAGATCCCTTACAGATTATAAATTTGAAAGTTTGTCTACATGGATGCTCAAGCCCCTAAAATGTCAGTGCGAACCACGGGATGGGTTGAGTTCTGCCTGATCAAGAGATCACTGCCCCCAGCTTTTCACCTCTCGCATGGATGGTAGATGTCACCATTGTGGGGATAACTGGAAGGCTGGTGAGGAACCGTCAGACTGAGTAGTTTTCTGTGAGATCTATTAAATAACCTGAGATTAGTTCACTTAATGCACTGACTTGGAAAGGAAAATTTTAGGAGTTTTTCATATGATGTTTTGGTATCTTTGCAAAAAGAATGAAAACACATGTCAGCCAGGATCAGGAAGAGAGCCGAAAGGTCCAGGTGCACTAGCAATCCAATTTTAATGACTGCTAAGCCTCTACTTACTGTTTTGGATTTGTATACATAGAAGCCTGCAGCTGCCTAGGTTGCCCCATCCAGTCAGAAAACCCTCAGACTGGCAGCTACAGTTTAGCTGAACAGGTATTTGTTCTTGGATTTCCCAACAGGTAACCCAACTTGATTTAGTTGACAGAGTTGGTACTACTGTCCCCAGCTTGGCTGGGCAGGTGGACTTGGTTAGCTGTTACTGCCAGAATACAGTCAGTCGTCAGACCGCAGCCAAATACTTTCACAGATATTACTTTTGAATGCTCTATGGTGCGGTCACAGGAAAGGATTCAATATATAAAGCCTACTATTATACAAACTAAAAATCCTGCTCTGTACTCTATCAAGGCTGAAACTTATCTGGGTAAAATAATTGCAGTATCTTGCAGATCAAGAACCATTCAAAACAACAGTGATCATTGTAATGGGAAATACATAATAGGGAAGTATTAGGGAATGTAAGTAAATGAAATAAAATGCCTCTGGGCTCAAAAGCAGTAAGAGAAAAACTAAGGTAAACCATTACAGCATCAGATTAAAATGCACAGTTGATCAGGTGATGGCCAGAAAAAAGAAAAAAATAAAGTGCAGTTTAAGAAAAAGCCCCATTTATTACTGTTTGACAGCTAAAGCAGTGTTTTCATCCCCAGGAACAGCTTAAAACAATTGCTAGCAGAGTTCTCTGCAGCTGCAGGGATTATCTGACTCTGCCACAATTCCTGTTACTCAGGTTCATTTCTGAGAGATGTAGTTCATAAAACTTAAAGTGATTGGTAGTGTTTTTGGGATTGCTTTAATGTAAAATTCACTGCTAACATGATTACATTCTGATCATCTGCAAAAGGAAAGTCTGAGTTACCCAACAAAAGTACAGTGGGCTTACGGTTCAAGGCTCCAAGGGAGGCTGTAGTAACTATTGGAGGGAATTAGATGCGTTTACCAGCTTTGGAAAATTTCCAGGCTTTATCACTGTAGGCTGTTGGAAACACTCCTAAGAGCATCTGGAACTTATAACAATATTTTCCAAGGTTTGTTGTAGTTCATGATCCTTGGGCAATTTCCAAAGAACCTGGGCAATTTTACAGTTATTAGAAAGCAATGCAAAAGCCAGTGGCTGGAATTCATTTCCATTAAACTGCAGGATTAAAAATCTCAAGAAAGAGTCAAAGGGGTATGAACTTGGCATGCAACAAAATTGAGAGGTCCACCTGTGAACTGCTATGGCTCTGTTTCACACAAACCTGGTTCCGTTAGAATAAAGTGGGCATCATCACTATTAGAGTGACTCAAGTCATAGTCACCCAGCCCCCACACTGTCCCTAGCTGTCCTTCCACTGTGACTTTCTGTGGGGTGTTTCACAATCTGCTTATAACAAATAACAGGAGAAAATCCTATTTCATAACACATTTTAAGAACTTGTATGCAATATCTTGAAATCAATAGAACTGCAGTGGCTCAGCAGCCCCCAGGACACACTATGAAGCTATTATCACAAACTGTGGGATCTTATTTCAGTTCCACTTGGCCAGATAGCAATCATTCCTATTTCATGTTATAAAAATATACTATTTAAACGTGATCTTTAAGTTAGGGATAATTTAGATGGACAGAGAGGCAGGATAAATTGGTATAAATAACATGGTAGCTCACCTGACAGAAAAAAACTAGCCAGTAACCTCTGCTTAACACTGTTTTTCAAAGGAGAAGAGGTTCAAGAGTAAAATGAAAAAAGTGAATATCAGACAGACTTTCATATTAGCAAATACACTGGATGACTAATGATAGAAAATGAGATCAAGGCAGCACTATACTTAGAGTCAGTTTTCCAAATACTCACATGCTCTGAGACTCTATCCCTGAATTCGTAAAATCTGACATAATCTAGTAGTATAGTCTGACCTATATTTTAGTATCTACACACTACCCATTCATTGCTAAGCTGCAGAGTATTGATGCAAAGTGCTGCTCTAAATAATTATTCTCTTGGCTGCACTTGTAGGTCCAAGGCTTAATCAGATGGGTAGATGCAAACAGTTACCTACAAAACATCCAGAAATGCATGTAGCTATAATATTATATGCCAGGCGATGCACCTAAGATAGACACATGCTTCTTCCCTTAAATCTATGATTCTGATATTTCCCTGTGTGGGCAAGACTGAGAATTTCTCTCTTATCCCATTTACATGTGATAAAAATCCTCCCCCGGATTAACATCTTGGATATTTGGCTCATATTGTCCCTTCCTTTCTTAAAAAAGCAAGCTTAGAACTGAAAGAAACAGTGCCCTCTCCCTACAACCAGGAAAGCAGGGACCCTGATCCTTTGTAAGCTGCAGGGACTGCATTATACTGCCTATTACTTACTTAGAAGAATGAACTAAACACGGAGATAAAGTCTTTGAAGCATGATTAATTTACAGAGGCCTTCCCACTACAATATAAACTGTTATCCGGAAAGATAAGCACAAATCTTTATTTACTTGTGATACAAGAATGACTGCAGAAGTGGGAACAGTGGTTATTTGAGCTACTGTATCTGTATCAGTATTCCCAAGTAGAAAGGTCATAACGCTGCACCTCTTCAAACCATTCTGCAGTAACAGGGCACTTGTTTGCAGTACCAGATGATTCTGACCATGTAAGTTCCTTTGTGCAGAGAGACTGGGAGGTAACACGTTTGCACCTCAGTCGCCTGTACTCCGTTCAAATTCAGCTCACACGATGCCCTCCCTTTCTGTGTTCAGCCCTAACAGCCCAACGTCTCATAGCCTTGTCTTCCATTTTTCTGCTGTCCCTGTGAGCTAAAGTTGACAACTTGCTTATTCAAGCTTTAAGTAATATGGAAAAACAATGAATTCACTAGAAATTGTATCTCCTTTTTTTCTTTCTTTTTTTTTTTTTTTTTTTTTTTTTTTGCTGTACAATGTCTGTCTTAAATATCCGGCTGGTAGACCTGCAAAAAATCTGTTGAACACTTCTCCTCCCTGCTCTCCAGTTCCAGACAGATTTTAGAAATGTTGTACCAAAGCATCCAATTTCTACTCCGTCTTCCCTGCCACATCTCCAGTCTGCAGAAAACAGGGAAGATGATGCTGCTGTAGAACTTCACTTTACTTTTCAGAGGCATCTTTCTGTTAGATCTCTGATAGCTGTCAGAATGTATGTCTTTCTTGACTGACATTTGCATGGGTCTTCCATCAAATATTGCCTTCCACAGCAATCCAACTGTCCAGATAAGTGAAATTCTCCTTTTTTTCAGCTCTTTTCTAGCAAACATTACTCTTCTGTCTTTCTACATTCCTCCCACCTTCATCAGCTTTGATTTGGAACTACATACACACCGACTGTATACGCAAATACAGAGACACTATAGAAACAATCTAGGTGCCTCTAAAACCATAATCACTCAGAGTTAGACTAGGAAATGTAATGCCTGCTTTATAATTGCTGGTTTATGCATCACTGTTAATGTCACCACTGGATGTGCCTCTTCTAGAAGACGGAAACGTTGTATTTCTTGCATACAGGATTGTCCCAGAAATGCCATCACTTAAGTTTCACAAGTAATACAAGACGGCAGCAAACTGAATAACATGCAAAAACATTCTGTTTTCTTTTCAAAGCTAAGTGACTTTTAAACACTCACAACTTTAACGGAAAGCTGTGCATCTGGCTCTACTCTCTACCAAATGAATTGAATGCTCTCTGTAAAGCTGCATGATAAATACAGTGATATGGTATCTGTATAAATGGACGATCTGTAAGTGACAGCCTTCGTTCCCATTTAGTTAGGAAACTTTGCCTTCTGGTAATGAATATCCAGTAATGAATGAAGGACTTAGGAGATATCCATCCTAGCCTTTTTACAGCTTTAAATCTATGTCAGCTTAACTGTTCAGGGTATCAGTTCTTATGTAAAGTTTCCCAAGAATTCAGATATTTGTTCAGATCCAGAGAGTCTCTACTTGCCTGGATGAAATGAGACTGTTACATCTAAATTTTATAAGGCATTCTCATGGGCAGATAACCAGACTAAGTAAACAGAAAGAGCAAAACATCCAGCAAAGTATCAGAAAAAGTATTTCTCATTGATCACAAGGACAATTCTTACATACAGAATAGACCTGATTTTATTTTTGATTTTGATATTAAATTCTACTAAGCCTGTTGATGAAACCTGTTGATGAGTCCCTGAACTTTCCCTCCCTTCCATTGTCCATGGAATCCAAATTACGAAAGACCTTAGGAATGTCAGCTGAGTCAGGAAAGACCCGGCAGAGGGGTACCAGGCTCCTTCCAGTGGTTCACTGCGGAGGAAACACCTACTTTGCAGACAGCAGTGTGAAACAAGATAGGCTTGCTGCCTTTCAGACACTTCCTGACTGCTTTTCTCTCCTACTCAAGTTCACCATGAAAAATAACTTCAGTGGAAATTTTAAGTTGCTCTCTGTAGCAGTGAGCACCGTGACTTTCCCTCTGTTCTTGGTTATATTTTGCGTGAAAGTTTGGCTTGCTTTCTATTTCTCGCAACACCTAGGAGTCCAAAGAATTCACTGAGTGCTAAGCGCAAAATGAAAATTCACATCTTTCCTCTAGTGGCCTTGACAATATGATTTCTGTGGTGCTAAGGGCTGTCATATGTACTTTAATGCTTCTTCTTTTCAGGCAGTCAACTCCCCACTTCTGATTTCTCCCCCCTTGCCTAACTCCTATGTGGATGCCTTTGCAGCTTCTGTCTGAACTCCTGCTAGCTAACTGCTCCTCCAGCCATTTGACAGCTAAATGCTTCTCTTCTTGCAGAGTTCATATTCCTATGTGCGACAAGCTTCCAAAATACTTGGGGTTCAGAGTGTTCACAGGTTAATAGCCAAGGATAGGCCCCTTAACTGGAGAGAGGAATGTAGGAAGTTGGAAACACCAAATGAATTATTCTAGAGTTGTTCATCAGTATTGCAAAGATGTAAAACAACAAAATATGCCATTTTGGCCTTGTAACTGTCACAAAGTATTGTGTGTGGTCAAAGCAATGTCAGACTTAGTACAGGAGTCAGCTGGAAAAACATTAGACCATAGCAATTGTATAGAAACTACCTGTAGCCTGGTTCAGCTCCTAAGCTCGTAAGCTGGGATGCTATTTCCAAGACTTTAGTTAAACCTGAAATGTTTTTGCATTTGACTTTGCATCTGAGCCTGGAATATTTTATTACTGCTGAGTCATTCCAATGCATTTTTCTGAAATGCCTCAGGATAGTCTTTGAATAGCTGATAGGAAGCTAATTCCTACGCATTCTGTGGCAGAAAAAAACCAAACTGGCATGGAACAAGTTGATCTTAATTGAAATGACAACCCTCAAAGACACAGACTTCACATTCCTTACTTAAATATCTATTTCCTATTAGAACTGAAGGAGGAGAACCACCTAAGCAAGATGCATTTCTGAAGATCTTATTTTTATAGGCACTGGTTACTAACTCCATGTAGAATACCTGGAGGAGGCTGGAGATGAGACGGTAAGAGCAGTACAAAGATCTAGATTCTAGCTGAAGGGGATGAAAAGGAAAGAGGTCATAGAAATGCTATCAGCTGTTTTCAAATTATGGGGGAAAAAAGGAAATAGGAAATTCTGAGCCAGGCTTAGAACAAAGCGAAGTGATACTTCCTGCAAGAGGCATGCTGTCTGTGAAACCTTCTGGCAAGGAGTATTGCAGATGTTAGTGGGGTTGGTTTGCGGGAAGTTTGGAAAGTTGATGGAATCAAAATCCATTGAGGTTTACTAAGAACTTAGTACTCATACTGAGAATGGCTGGAGATGGCAAGATTGTTAGAGAAGATCATATATATATGCCTGCTCTTCCACTCCTTCCCAGGTATCAGTTTTTGACAGCTGTCAGAGACAACGTACTGGCCTTGATGGAGCTTTAGTTTGACTCAAACTCATACTTATGGCAAGAGGTAGGGGATACAGCCCTAAGGAAAAGTGGTAGACATATGCCAAGAAATAGCTGGGTAGGAAAATGACATTATTCTGCTTTCCTTCTATTTAAAGAGGGTATAGGCAGATAAGTTAGAGTGAGTGAATAAATATAGCAGATGTACGTATGGAATGCATGTCAGCAATTCACATACCTACCTTACAGAACATGCAGTGGAGACTGAGGCAGCTGCTCCTGAAAGAAGTGATATTTTAGAAGATGCAAAGTGTTTCCACTAACAAATGGCAAGCTGTCTCAGTGAAACACGTGTGGCTTGCTCCTGGTGAAATTTCACTGTGCTCACACAGAAAAGTTGGTTTTGTGCACAGTAACAGCAGCATTTTCTTCTAGAATAAATTAATGGATTCTTTGAAAATATCTCTAGCTTTGCATACGAATACTAACAAGAGCGTAAGTGGGTCATTTTGCTTGGTTCAAATCCAGCAGGAGGGGTAGTGATGTTTGAAACCAGCAAGAAACTGAGGACTGAAAAAAACAAAAGGGGAACTTTTTCAAACAGCATGAGAAACACAGTGTGAAAATATCCATAGAACACAGAGGATAACAAAGTAAATATGAGATATATATACGTAATAATATAAATACAAGAATATTTGATTTTGAGAGTTTCAGATACAAACCTTGAACTTCCTCTCCCCAGTCTATTGCAGTTTGTTTGTTTTGCATAATAAAACTGTTTTGGTTTGTCCCTTCAAATAGACTGCAATTTCTTTACCCAAAAAAGCCCACGTTTCAGTGCAATGACATTAGGTCTGTGAAGACACATGGCTTATTTCAGCTGAGAAGAGTTCTGATCTACAGGAACTAATTAGAGCATTTTCTCAGGCTCGTTCCTTTCTTCTCATTACTGGTGACCAAAGACAACTGCTGAGACATGATTACTGCAGAACTGTCTGCTAGTGTATGCATTATCTTTTCAGAAATAAATCAGGAAATGCTACCAGAGTGGGGGGTAGGGAACGCTTAGGAAACAGCCACTGGCAGAAAACAGCACCCACGAGAGTCACCCGAAGGCCGCACAAACTGATCTCTGCCAGAAATACCTTCAGAAAGAAATGCTGTTGGGGAAATGGAACATAGAGGAGTTAAAGTCTGCGCAGGGTGATGTGTTTATTCATGAAGGCATTAATAAAATTATCAGGGAGCTGGAACTCCTCTCCTATGAAGACAGGCTGAGAGATGGGGTTGTTTAGTCCAGAGAAGGCTCTGGGGAGACCTTATTGCAGCCTTTCAATACGTAAAGGGGGCTTATGAGAAAGGCAGAGAGAGACTTTTTAACAGTGCCTGTAACAATAGGACAAGGGGTAATGGTTTTAAACTGAAAGACGGTAGATTCAGACTAGACATAAGGAAGAAATTTTTTATTATGAGAGTGGTGGCACAGGTTGCCCAGAGAGGTTGTAGAGGCACCATTCCTGGAAACATTCAAGGCCAGGTTGGACGGGGCTCGGAGCAACCTGATATAGTTGAAGATGTCCCTGCCCATGGCAGAGGGGTTGGACTAGGTGACCTTTAACGATCCCTTCCAACCCAAATCATTCCATGATTCTATGACTTCTCAGTTTGGTCTGCAGGTTGTTGCAACTGTTGGGTATTTCAGCCAGTGGTTTGAAGCACTTCCTATCTTCTCAAAGGCTGACCAGCTTCATACAGACAGTTCTTGAGTTCAGTAAATTAGTGTTATTTACAAATTAATTTACTGGTTTAGGTCCATTCCTTAGCACCATAACCTATGAGTATTTGACCTCGAAGTGACATCTTGCTTTATCTGCAAGTCCTTAACTGCTGTGCAAACAACCAGCAATAATTACATAGGAAGTGAGGAAAAGGAAGGAGTAAGCTGTTCACCCAGTTTAAATGTGGCCATCCATAGTAAGGGTATAACATTTCTGCATCTGTGGTGCTTTTGAACATGTCTGCACAGTATGCCTTTTCTTATTGTCTGGCTGCATGAACTTCTAAAAACCTGAATTAAGTTGTCACAGTATCATACTGGCCTGAGTGTCCCATGGAGTCAGCTGATAAGTCTGCACATTATAAAGACAGAATAAGATTAATGTGAAGGAAGTGCAAAGAGCTATTCACAATATTGGCACCATCATGCCCCTAAGAAGTGTAAAGGTTGCTCTAGCTGTTCAAACAGTCATGCCTGACTATGCGTTTCCGACAAAGAGTGGCTTGCTTTGCTGAAGAGTGTTAATAAGACATGCCAGGTCTTAACAGAGTCAGTCAATATGACAAATCCTGTAGTCTGAAAAAAATGGTCAGGGCAGAATTTAGCATCAAAGAGCAACCCCACCACCATGAACAGGTTTGAATAACTATAAAATCCATCGTGCTGCACAAACACACTCAAGAAAGAGTATTTTAACTTCCCCAGTCTTTCAAAAGCCCATTCGTTTCTACTTCCAGAGTGCAGCAGGGCTTAAAAAGCATAAATTTTCAGAAGTGACAGATTTAAATCCAAACCAAAATAACAACAGGAAAAAAGGAAAACATCACACTGGGTTTATGAGGGGGAAAATCAGATGGCATTTTTACATGCAAATGATGAATATCAGTGGGAAAGAATTCAATATGATAAATGTGCTCTGTTTCTTCTCTGCTATTAAGTGAGCTCCTGTGATGCATTTGCCTATCCTAGCCTTACATTTCCATAGGAAACTGCAGAAGCTTTCCCATGCAAATTTGCAGCAGCTGTACAGGGGACACAGAGCACAAGGCCATGACTGGTTGACTCATCAATTGAAAGTAACTGATGGATCTTTTTCCTACCAAGAAAGTCAGCTGAAAAGAAGAAAGACTTGTCTAGGAGTTTTTTTGGTGTTTTGGGGTTTTTTTTTAGCATTTCATTACTGCCTCTAGTATTTTTTATTCTTTAGGAAGAACTGAGTCTATCATAGTCACAGACTGAGTTCATGACTCAGCAGTAGTTTCCCATGGCACCACCAGCCAAGACTACACTGACAAGTTTAGCTTGGTTTCTCTGTGTCTTTCAGGCCTGAAAGAAAATGTACATACTTCACCGCCCCCGCCAAAAGAAAATTTGAGTTTATATCATCAGTAACCATCTAGAAGGGAAAACTACTTTCAGCAGTATACGCGACCCCTTTACCAGGGGTTTCCACAACAGTACTATAGCACAGAGAGCGTCATAGTTGCACCTTTCTCAGTTTCACAGGCAACTGATTACTTTCTGATTTTTAACACTTGAAAGCTATTGTCCAAAGTCATCATCCTGTGGTCCCCACACACACAGAATTTTCACTACAGCCAATGAAAGTTCTGCCAGGAAAGACTCAGTAGCAAACCAAACACACTCAGCCTTACTTTCAGAAGGAAAGGCAAAATGAAAATGGAATGAGATAATCATAAATATTCTTCTTGAAAGAGTTAAGGGGTTAGATTTCTGATGCAGAAATCTCACAGCTGTGTGTCTGTGTGCCTTAATTTGAAGACAAGGAAAACTTTTCCCACCACTGTAGTAGACCCATTGATTAGGAAAAAAAAAAAGAGAAAGGAAGAAACAAATAATGGCAGCCAATTTCCAGTACTTTTAGGCTATTTAATATCAAACAGTGTGATGAATGTAGCAATATCACTTTTGGCTATAGCACAAAAAATATTATTCTCTATAGACGCTGCAGCATAAAACAAAAATGCTTTTATTACCAGTAGCAATGATGTGACATGCCTGATAAATGCCACTTTAAGACTCCTTTGGGTCCCAGCATCCCTTCACACTTATTATCAAGTTACTAATAGATTCTGTAGGTTTGACTGGCCATCATTTAGGAGTGTCATTTACTCTAAAATGACAGAAAAGTAAAATGTTCTAAAACGTTCAATTTTTCTCTTTTCCCTGACTGAGTGACTAATGAGTAAGAATAATAACTTTTATTCATGTTGTCTAGGTGATGAAATGGCCATTGTAGAATGATGAATATCAAGTAAAGATGTTTTCATTTAGCATAAGCAAGGGAAAAAACCCCTTGAACCTTTAAGTCTTAAAAATATGAAAGAGAGCAGACAGCTATTTAAGTATTCACATCTCTTGTATGACAACGGAGCCTGTTTCCCTTTGTTATCAGTTTTTCTTTGGATGCATAGAAGCCCTGATAACAACAGGATCAGGCATGTTACAGATTAAACTCTTATTTGCAAGATGATACTGTCCCAAGGCCCCCACTGAGATTAACACCTCTTTATTCTAGGTACTGTATAGACATACCATAAAGGTTAATCCCTGCAGCAGAGTGTACAGACAGGCAGAAGATCGGAGCAGAGAGAGATGCACAGAAAGAGAAAACAGTTGTCCAGCAGATTCATGGCAGATCTCACAATGTATTATATTTAGATTAGAGGTGATATTTAGGTTGAAAACACCTTGGAAGAGTCCCTGCCTTTGCAAATCATAACCATAATACCCAGCAGAAGATGTTCACCCACAGATGGTTTCTACAGTCCACTACAATACTTACAGAAATAAGAATATAAACAACATCTTTCTGCAAATCTAATTCATTGGACCAGAGTACCTAATTCTCTGAAGCCACTTAAAAAAACAGCATAAATTATTGTCTGTATTGCAAGGTTTTGATCTCACCATGACAATGATACAACAAGTAATTCTATATAAACTAACTCAGTGTAAGTGCTCACCTCCTTGTAGTTCAGTCTGGTCAGCAATGTGGGCCACTGGACGTTAATCTCTTCTGGAAAGAACAAAACATTAAATTTCCTATTTCAGGGGAATAGATTCTGTCAGTCTTCTCATCTGGCAAAACCACAAAAATTGCATTTCGACCTAACTGTGTTCTGATCAAGTGAAGTTTTTTAAAGTTTTTTCTTAAAAGTTTATCTTTACCTAAGATAGCTTGGCCTGTTCTGTCCAGTGAGTTCATTTGTGGATCAAAGTCACATTAATACTGTGTCTGTATAAACATGGTAGCAAGTAAGCATGTTCTGATGTTATTTTTACACCAAAGTATATCCCATTGCTTTAGCAGGGTTGCTTTAGATTTGACACAGCAGCAATTCCGACCCCCTCAGTGGAGATACTACTGATTTGCACAAATTATGTCCTGATTTAGTTTCATTGACTTCAGCATTGATATTCATCTAGATGATTCCAGCCATCCCAGATCTTTGGCTTTTCAATTCTTTTCAGTTCAGGGAGACTGAAGCATCACTGGAGAGCCCAGTTTGGCCAACCAGGGAATAAGTGAGATAGATTTGAGCAAGTGTTTTTAGTCGCTCTTCTTGAAATAGAGGAACTCCATCATAAAAAAGGCCTGAAGGACAATGACCTTTATGGTGTTGGGAATGAATGGCCACCATCCCGATTGACTCACCAAGAAGAGCATGCTAGAGAGAGATTATGGGAGATGAAAGCATCCATGGCCACAGCCTCAGTAACGGAGTTAACTCTGCAGCTTCTTCAGTAATAGTGCCACAGCCTCTGATCCACTCTGAGAGGACTGCCATTGCTACTGCGCTTCTTATTCATTAGACAGACTTTGAAATATGAGCTTCTGGTCACTCAGCGGTCATTTTTGATCATAGCAATTTCCCTGGCAAAGAGGAGAAAAAAGCAAACTATATGATCAGAAAGATCACAAAATGCTGCTCTGGCTGTACTGCAGGCTGTGTAATGTAAACTCTATCAAATAAACACTCCCAGATATTTTCCTACTCTCTGATTACTGCACTAGAACGACTCAATAATGTTCAACAAATGTACGAAAACAGCATATGTCAATCCAGCATTTCCTTCAAACTGTTCTATTCTCGGTTCCTGTTTTGTTCAATTAACACCGCCATCACTGACTCACTCTCGTTACATATGATCTGCTCAGGAAGAACAGAAGGAGTTTTCGTTAACACTGAAAATCTATAGTCAAGCAACTTTATAGCAGTGACACACAGGTGAAGGTCAGAAAGATCTGAGGTCTGATGCTCAAAGGTCCTTCTCAAAATCTTGGCAAAAGGTATGTCCCTAGGACTGGTATTAAGGCCAAGCAAAGTCTGTGACTCTCCTCCTCCATCCAGAAAAGAACAGAGGCAAAAAGCACTTTTGATCAGATGTCATTAGTGATCGCTGTTGTATGTTAACACCAGTAAGAGTCATAAGGTAATCTTTTTTTTTTCCTTAAGCTTCCTGTGTGCAGCTTTTCCACATGCTCCTTGTGTATTAACAGGAATTTAACTATTTAACGTTAAAGGACCGCAGGGCATACTTTTGATCAGACTAAAGCCCCGCATGGAAAGCTTAGGGAGAAAGGGCTTTATTGTAGCGGGACAGGTGGGCCCACACAGGCAAACATCTATATAATTTACCCATTTCAGAACCCCAAAACTCTTCATGCCAAATAAGCCACTAGTGATGACAACTAGTGATATTCTACGGTGATGCTGATCATGCTAAGTACCACCCAGCACAGCCGTGGGCCCTGCGTAGAAGACCGTCTGAGCTAATCACACACAGCACTCTGCAGTAAAAAATGAAGTGGGAAGGACCGAGGAGTCCCAGCACCCCTGTGGTTACCAAACAAAGCTTGCTGTTCAAGCACTGGCAGGTGAAAAGCCAATGGTAGCAGCTGGTTGGCATGCCCTAGCAAAACATGAGGGGGTCAGGATCCAGCATGTGGCATTCTGCAGATGTGTGGGAAGTGGAGAAGACAGAAGTGTTGACAATAGGATGCCCTGGAGGAACTGCGGAAGCCCTTTGTATGCAAGAGATTGGGTGGTCTTGAACTGCCACTGCTCAACCGGAGCTGCAGCTTGTAAGCCGGCTGGGAGAGAATGTGTGCAGGTGGAAAGATGAGGAATAAATGGTAGGAAACAGGTCGGGGATGGAAAGATGAGCGCTGTGAGCAAGCCAGTCAGAGCAGGTAGCTAAAGCCACACGGGGGACAAGATTCTGAGGTCACGCACTGGCATAACTGTTTTCCTACTGGAAGCTAAAGAGAAGGTCCAGGACTCTGATAACTTCACTGAGAACAGGACCCAATGGTACACTTATTTAAAAATGTATTTAAGCATCTAATTATGATTTCTATCTTAAATGAAAATATTTATGAGCTTGGCTGAATCAGAATCCAACGAAATGGGAGAAATGCAACCGGACTTCAAATACGATTCAGCTGAACTCAGAATCAACAAACAGCACATTCATCCCAGACTCCTGGTGAACTGTGCATTAGAAACCATTTGTAAAATTATGTTTTTAGTCCTAAAGACAAATTCATTTTACACAAGCCTAGAAGACTCTGTTGCTATTAAATCATCATCAAAAACATCAACAGAAGGTCATTTTGTCAGTGTTCTCATTTTATAGTGCTAGACCCAAATTTCCCTGTGCCTGCCTGGATACCTCTGCCTGAGGCGCTCTCTTCCCTCGTTGCTCAGGTGAAGGCAGCTGCTACGTGGATATACTTTACAGTGTATTTTCAAATTATTCTCCAAATAAAAATTGGGTTTTGTAGGCTGCGATAGGCAAGTATAAATAAGGAATATGTCTCTGGATTAGATACAGTAAGTAAAACACACATCCCTAATATAGAGTACGAAATATTTCTGGATAGAGGCAGGAAGGTAAGACATTATGTTTTAAATAAAAGATAACACTAATGAGCATTTCTAAGATGAATTTGGATTAAAATTACCTTGAAAAGATTTTAGAAACAGGTGTATTAAAATGTTCATTTGAAAATGTTACGAATTTTTGACTGAAGAGCAAGTTGTCTTAAAGGTTCCATTTTCTAACACAGAACCGTTTTCACTTTATGAAATATTTTGCATTATATTTTAATTAAAGTTATAATTACAGAACTAAATATAATTAGCTTCTTTCTTCAAAAGAAATTGGAAGTGAACTTACTTTATTAAATTTTCAATTTGTTTCCTGCAGTGTTACACAGTTTATTCTAATTAATTGAATGAGATCTCATAAATATTTTATCAACATAGGGATGTGATTAACAGCTCGAGTTTTGTGTGGTTTTCTTTTTTCTTTCCAGCTTTCTTCTTCTCTGCATTACCATTCCCTGTTTTCATGTGCACTCTCCTGCCTTCAGTGACGATTTAAATACAGGAGCCCTGCCAGAGCCCCCTTCTTCCACAGCAAAATTCTGCATTTTAGCAGTCTTGGCCATGGGAAGCCATTTTTACCTTCTCTTTGGGAACGCTTGTTATCTCAGGGAGCCCTCTTATAACACAGACCATGGGAGCGACACTCATTTCTTGTGTGATTTATAACTTGCACACTGAATCGCTTCCTGCAGAACCTTCTCTGCTTTCAATGTGTGTGTGTGCGCAGCGTTTTTGTTTATTCCCCGAGAAGATAAAGCAGAAAGGAGTAAAAAGGACTGTAACCCCCCATTAGCACACCCTACTCGAGAGATTACAGTATGGAGCAGGAGGTACATGTCGCAGGGCTCCCCAGTCCCCATCGGGTTGCAAAGGGCTCAATTCTTACGTGGCATCAGTGAGATTTAAGCTCGTGGGTGTTGAACGGAGCCATTGTGGCTTGACCTGTTCATCCTCCCATTTGCCACGTGGACATTCAACACAGCAGAAGCATCAGCACCGTGCCCTTAGGCCCCTCTTACAACATCAAGCTCTAGCACCAGGGGGAAAACACACCAGGGGCTTCACAGGCTCACAAGAAAAGAGGCAATCCCTGCTTCAAAGCATGTCAACACAAATAAGAAGGGAAGGAGGACATGGAGGTGAAGCGACCTGCCTGTAGTTACACACTCTATCAGTGCACACATGAGAATTTGCTTTCCTAAGCTCAAGTCCAATGTTGTCCCCCTCCCTCCACCACTACGGGAATGGGATGATCACAATTTATGTTAGAAACGCTGCCCTGCAGCCACAGCACCGACATACTTGACAGTGTGGATAGCTAAGTAAATAACAGCATGTTGACCGTATCAAACAGAAAAAATGTTAGTAGCATTGTATGTAAACGGAACACTCAGAAAGTAAGATAATCATTATGGCTGAATCTCTATCAGTCCCTAGTTTAGAAGGGAAGGGATTGATGGCAGAGTAACACTGTGTTCTTTTAACATATTCCAGATTAATTTAATTAAGCACTGCTTTAATAACATCAAAGGAAAGATTCAGCCTTCACCATGACCTTTACCATCCAGCAATATCAAAGGTATGGGAAGAATTGAACAAAAATGAAATCCATATATATTTTATCTCTCCATTTAGCTCAGGCAGGCATTGTGTCACTTGCCCATCTTGTATTGTTGACAGCAACAGGCTGAGTATCTTTTAATATCTAAAGAACAAATTGTTTTCTTGCAAGCATACTTCAAAAGTCCCTGTGATGCTAGATGGAAGTGTACAAATTTCTCCGTGGGAAAAAAATTATCCTAGTTGCTTTTTCCTGTTCATATAAAACTTTACTACTTATTCTTTAATTTAGGACAAGTTGTGTAAGTAGATTTGTTTCTCATTCTGTATGTTGCACAAAACTGCATAGTCTCCATCTGCATGCACAGAAATGCCTGTTCTGAATTGGGAAATAAATCAGTGGAAATCCTGTTGACAAGAACCTTGCACTGATGATTCAGTGATCCTTTTGCACTGTTAATGTTGTTTTCCAAAGTCTGAAACTATTTTCTGATCAATCCAAATTTTGATTGATAGATGAAATTAACCCTGATGTTTACAGGAATTTTGTGTAGAGGCTGGAGCTGTGACTGTTTATGCCAGAGCTGGATTTGACCTGAGAGCTGCTCTATATTTATGTTGTGTAATGACTCCAAAGCAGCTTTATCGTACTTGGATCTTCATCCTCTCTTAACTTACATGTCTGAAATCAAGTAGACTGTTACTTGCACAGCTGCAAAGGCAATAATAAGTGTAAATACAATTTTTATGTGGAGAAGGTCCATATTTCTCAGCTCCTGATACACCAAGAAAGAAAAGGCCAGAAAACTTGTCCTAGTTAAAACGACAAGATTATAGATATTTTCTAAAATTATTACAAGAGAGGCCTGGGATTCCCATGTAATATTTAAAGCACATCCAACATACTTTAGGCACTGCATTATTAATGTCAGATGAAGTATATTCTCCAAGTATTTATTTACAACTCCCCAGTGCTAAAGCTCCGAGTGGGGATTTCTTCCCCTGGCTGTATATCCTACTGTGGCCAACATCTTGCTCCTTCTCACGGTAATGCAACCTCCCATT
Organism: Eurypyga helias; assembly: GCF_000690775.1. Lineage (NCBI taxonomy): Eukaryota > Metazoa > Chordata > Aves > Eurypygiformes > Eurypygidae > Eurypyga > Eurypyga helias. Next base: position 23,412 of record NW_010225059.1, read on the forward strand.
TTCCTAATTCAGAGTTTCTGACCTTTCATTCTCTGGGTTGTCTCCTGGTCAGAGCAACATTTCATACAGTTAGTGAGAGGGAACTCTGTGTAGTATCAGTGTCAGCAGAGTCAGCTGGGCCAGCTCCCAAACCCTTATTCCTTCACCACCACGCTTCAACAGACTATGGCATCATGGTACTATCACTTCATCTAGTAAAGGGTATTTTATCTCCTTCTCTTGTTTTAGTTTGTTTTCACAGCCACAGTCTCATCTTTTACCTTGTAACGTAACTTCAGATACTTTTCCCGTTACCAGATTCTTTACTGCCTGCTGCAGATTTTTTCTCAACATATGGGGAAAACAGTCTTCACACTTTTCATTCCATTCCACATCCTTGACATAACGGGTGGTTTAAACAGTTTGCATATGTATACACAATGGAAAGGGGAATCTGTGCTGACAAAGAGATGGATGTTTTAAATATTTTGTTGAAACAAATTTTAGAGAAGGTTGTTTTGTTTTGGTTTTTTTTTTTGAAAGCTTGGAGGTGATTTGAAACCTTTTAGGTTGGAAAAGACCTTTAAGACTATAAATTCCAATCATTAACCTAACACTGCCAAGTCCACCACTAAACCATGTCCCTAAGCACCTCATCCTACATGTCTTTTCAATACTTCCAGGGAGATGGTAACCCCACCACACCCCTGGGCAGCCTGTTCCAATGCGTGACAGCCTTTTCTTTGAAGACATTTTCCCTAATATCCAATATGAACCTCCCCAGGTGCAACTTGAGGCAGTTTCCTCTTGTCCTATCACTTGTCATTTGAGAGAAGAGACCAACACCCCCATCTCTGCAACCAACCCTCCTTTCATGGAGTTGTAGAGAGCGATAAGGTCTCCCCTGAGCCTCCTCTTCTCCAGGCTGAACCCTCCAGCTCCCTCAGCCACTCCTCACAGGACTTGTGCTCCAGACCCTTCCTCAGCTCTGTTCCCTTCACTGGACACTCTCCAGCACCTCAATGTCTTTCTTGCAGTGAGGGGCCCAAAACTGAACCCAAGATTTGAGGTGCGGCCTCACCAGTACTGACTACAAAGGTACAATAACATCCCTATGACATACTTCTCAATATTCATTTGTCCAGAATAGTTTCTATCCCATATCTCCATTTTCTTCACAGCAGATTTCTTGATGACAGAAATAACTGTGAGCTGGGTTATGCCAAACTGGCATATTCTAATAACCAAGAGTCCCTGGAACAACTGCAAGGTCTCTGAAGAAAGATGTACTAAACCCAGCACTGAATATGTTCAGGTTGTGACCACTTCTGTAAGGGATGACAAGTGAATAGATATTTTGATGCTGGAACTTAGATTAATGCCATTTTTTCCTCTAGCTGTAACAAAACCACGATCTGGATTATTCAGCCTCTGTGGTTTGTCACAGCATTTACGTGGCACATGTACCACAGTATCCTGATCAGCAGCAGGTAGCATCTGCTTTGAGTTTTGTTCTATTTAATTTGATAAAAGTGGAGCTATGCAAAGACAACACATTGGGGAGCTGAATACACAACCTACCACCCACCATGTGTCACTACTGGAAATAACTCCACAAAGAAACCACATTTGGAGCTGAAAACCTAAGATGGGTTTAACTCCTGAGAGTGTGCTGTGTTGCATTATCTCTCTGACTTAGGATTCTTTTTATGACACACACACACCCCACACACACCCTGTGCAGAAGTATTGGACCTGAAGGCATGCTGAGTAAGGGAACTTTGAAATCCCATAGGTGCCATGGTGTGGGTTTTACAATGATTTCAAGTGTGGGACAGCTTGGCAGGAAGACCTGGTCAGAGGATATACTCTCTCTCTCCCATTTGGTGTTATAACACCAAGATGATCATTGGAAAAAATTCAGCAAAAAGCTGCCACATGGCCTGATAATACACAGGGCACAAACTTCGTTTAATGTGCAAAGCAATTCCCTTGCTGGGACTTCACTGGACACAAAAGAGACATGACACTGGGACAGGGCAGACAAATAAAGACATAAAGACTTCCTAGAGAATGATAAAGGAAGAGTCCTCTGGTTGCCAGGAAAACCCACTGCCCCAAGCAGTCTCTCAGTAGTTTCCGTAACACTTAACATATCTTGCTCATTTAAAGTAATTAGAATTCAACACGAGTCTCATAAATCAAGACAATAAAATCACATCTCTCTCTAACTTTTAAGTTGTTGCAGAAGCTCAAATTCTATCCCAAAATCTTTCTTTTTCTCCAATTAACTATGATATATTTAGTGCTTATTTTCAAACATTAAATGCTTCAGTTCAAAAGTGCACTAAACAACTAAGTAATGTGCAAGGCTTTTTAGCATCACTCAAAGGAAATCCTAAGAACCTGTGACACATTATTTTTCAGTAGGAAGAAAAACAGACAATTGTGGATAATTTGAATCAAACTACTTTGTAGATTTTTGAACACCACAATTCTAATTTTGTAGCCATAATTTTCACTTTATAATGTACTTTCCAGAAGCCAAAATGAAAATTTTAAGAGTTTTGAATACATGTGGGTGTAAAAATGTTATCGAGGGAAACATGACTTTTTTACTGATTTCTAGATGACATACATTTCAAAGAGCTGGATTTTTCCATCACCTTGCTTTCACTAAGCAGCTGAAAGCACAAAATAAAAAGAGATGGGACAGTGTAGCCCTGTGATCAAGTAAGTGATGTGGAAGTATGCAAGTTCATAAAGTAACATGATTAGCTTGCAATTAGTTGGAGTTAGGCATAGAGGAAGGCAGATGTTCATCAAGTTGATCACTGAGAAAATCCAGTGTGACCAGTGGCCTTTAATGCTGTGTGGGAAACTGTCTGCAGTAGCTTCTTGTGGATATGTTCAGAAACTTTCTGATGTAATATGTTTTTTTATTGGCAAATGTCAGTTATGCAATCTGAAACAGTTCACAAGAAGGGGTTAGTTTCAATATATTTCCCTCCACACATTTCTGACTCACACAAAATACCAGAATTAGCAAACATCTTGTTTGCCAAGAAGTTTCATTTCCTGGTCTAATAGACTGTCAGTATTTTCAAAATGATTGAAACGGGGATCTTAAGTGATACTGCATGAGCTGCTCAGTCGCTTTGGATTTTTCCATTTCCAATTTCATCCTCCTTCAAAATTATTATTTCTACAATTTTACAAACTGATGCAGACTAGGAAACCCATTTCCCACCCAGGTGCAGTATCAGGTACTCCTGCTTCCAACCAGGTGTTCCCACAGAGAGAGATGTGTCTGCTTCTGCAATGAACTCTCATTCAGAATGGATGATGAATCACTTGATCCTTCTTTTCTCCTACCTTGGAACTTGTTGGTTATTTAGCACTGGACATTCAGGTCCTTCTGAGTAATTTTTACCCGTGCAGGTATAGTTCAGGGTTCAGGCATCAGGAAGGAGTTAGATGAGAAACATTATATTCTGCCAAGGGTTCAATGGACATGACTATAATGGATATAACTTTGATATGAAAAAGGGATGGGATGAACAGCAAATAACTGTAGGTAAAGTTTAAAAGCACTTTAACATCCCTGATAAATGTGTGCCTGTGCTGTACTTGCTAACTTGCACCTCTTTTGGCAGTGTTAACTCTGTCCTCCTAGAAAGAGTCGTATGTATTGTGTACCTGTAAGCCAACGACTTTTTACGACAGCAAAAAGTGACTACCCCATGGTAGCAGTATTTCCACTGGGAGGACTAGAGATGGAAGAAGAGATACTACAGATCCTGGTACCCTGAAGGGACCTCTCACATTGCTGTGATCTTATAATCCCTTAAACTGCTCGCTGTGAAAAGGGGATAACATCTAAGAAACACCACAAGTCCAATGACCATTAGTAACTCTATAAAAGGGGAAGAAGTTCAGCTAGCAGCTTTTTACCTAAACTAAACAACAGATGTTGTAAGTGATCTGGAATTCCAGCTTGGCTTTATGAGGACAAAGGCACAAAACCACTCCTGACCCTTCCTCTGCTCACCTACAACCTTACCTGGGACTCTGCAGTCAAAGGAAGAAGAAATGGACTTTCCCCTACTAGGAGCAAAATCGGAAAAGGTTGCACAAAAGGTTTACAGAACATTTTCTTTTCAGATTGTTCCTTACATACAGGCGGGAGTCCTCTTTGGTGAGGGCTGAGACTGGCATCTTGCTAGATATGCTTACCAGAACAGATGTTGTTTTGGGGCTGGGCGAGGGAGCAGGGAGTTGGAGACTCCTGCTAACAGATGTCAGAACAACCCCAAGCCTGCTCTAACCTATGCCCAGGAACCAGTACCCGTGCTGTCAGTCCCATACTGATTCAGGGGAGGCTGAACATGGCAGTAAAGAAGCACATGGCTTAGGAGTTTGCACAGGGGAAATTGGAGGAGACAGCTTAGCTGAGTCCAACTGGAGCATGTTAGTTGTGTTTTTCAAATATTAATAACAGCTGCCGGAAATTTGGAAGAGCCAGCCAATTTGAAAAAAGCCCTGTGCATCTGCCCTTTTGTAACCATGTGCCCAACACATACTTTGTCTATGCCAGGAGCAGTATTCCCTCTCTGCAAGGCATTACAGTTGGCACAAATACCTACCTGGATCACTGCCGGTACCTGGCAAGGACACCACAGGGAGGAGTTGTTCTCCAGTCCCTACCTCACCACATTCCCTGAAACTCCTCCAACACTGCCAGGGCATGGCCTGGGGGAACAGGGGAAGTGGTTTGTTATTCCCCCTTCTGTGGACTGAATAACACAAGGAACTGAGGAGTTCTTATGATTTTGATAGCACTCATGGTTAGATAGGGAAATACACAAGCTAAGTAAGACGTTTCTGAGAATTAGGCCCCTTGCTGGTTACTGCATTTGTTTCCTGCAGCTGGCTGCAATGATGAAGTTAGCTAAGTAGGGGCCATCAGCTCTTTGGATGGATTAGCCCATGGCTGCCACACCAAAGGCATGTGTACATGTGTTCCTTTCAGCTCAGTCAATGCATTCGAGCTACTGTTAAACAAACTGTCTCAGGGAGCAAAATATAATGTTCTGTATTCATGGCAATGTGGACACAGCCTGAGATTACAGGCTGGATTACTGCCAGAAGGAGGGAGGGAAGCATACCATCGCAACAGAAACATACCATCAGTCTAGAGTGTTATCTGTCATCCATTATCATTGTATTAACCAACTTCATTGCAGTCATGTCAACAGTTCTGAAGGAAATTCTCAATTTCAGCTCCACGCTAGCTGACATCCTGCAGTCACGGTGGCAGAGACCTCCACTGCCCCAGAACCTCTGCAAGCGAAGCCTACCAGCCAGACAAAAAGAGGACAGGGGAAACTGTTGGACATTTGCAGTGGATAGAAAGTGCCAGAGAGGCAGAAATTAATGCAGGTATCCTGAATCTTTGCCATAAAATCATTCTTCCTATCAGCTCCTCATCTGCGAACACTGCACATTGGGTTAATGACCCTACAGATGAGACTACAGCAGCAGACTCAGAGCTGAAAGCTTCTGGATGATCTTCTTTCATTTATAGTTCTTCTCTTGGTGCATAACCCTAAGTGCGTCCGTAAGCATCCATCACGTGGATCACAACTGCTTTTGAATGACCAGGTTCTTTCAAAAAGAAAGCAGGACAGGAAGGAACCTTGCCACTGAAAAGTATTCTGCTCCAATGAATCACGGCCGTCATTTCAAAACTATTTATCATGTTAACAATATTCTTCCAGAAGACTGTTTCATTTAGTGATTTGGAATGTAAGGACAATTGTGGGGAATAAATAACCATGCCATAAGACTGAAAATCCACAAAGATTTCAGAACATATGTAAAGAAATGTATTATAAAAAATCCTGGACATGCAAAATACAAGATTCAGATTAAATTCTCATAGCTGTAGGGCTTTTGCTTGCTATTCATGAGAGCTGTGGAATTCGCTTCTACTTGACAGCAGAAATGCAGATTCAGGGAATTCATTTAAGACAAAATTGAAATCTTATCTTTTTAGGCTGGCTTTTTCAGCCTTAAATGCAGCTCAGTTTTAAAGCTCCTAGATATTATTTTATGTAAAGCTATTTGCGATCCTTTGTATTTCCTGCACTATATACATTTAGTTTTATTGTATTTAATTCTTGTGCATTATAAAATACAAACGAAAATAGTTGAAAGATGACAAACTTGATAATGGGAAAAGCAAAATAGTAATTTGCTAATGCAAAAAGATAAATACAACAGAAACGGAAGGAGTCCTCTAAACCATGTTCTTAAAGATGAAGAAATATTTAGTGAATGAATGAATATGCCATAGGGATTTCTACATCCTATTTCTTTAGCTGCCATGCATAGCTGTGTGAGTATGGGGACCAATTATGAATTGTACTGCTCCACCATATCCCCATTTCTACCTGTCCATGCCTCAGCACTTCCCAGTGTTCCTCTTTCTTCTTCCGTAAACGTGAAAACTCCACCTATTCTCTCTTCATACTCAGTCCATACCACCTGCGTAGGGACTACTGAACAAGTAGCCTGCCAACCAGCCAGAACCAGCGGGCCTGCTCCAGAGCCCTAGTAGGGTAGGCAATATGCGTGTGTCTCCTTAGCCAGCAAGTCAGGAGGACAGAAGAGCAAATAATGTCTCTTCTCAGTTACCAAATCCTAAAGAATCGCTGAACCCTAATGGATACCTTTGTCACACTGAACCAAAACTATCTTATTATTTTAACCAAAACTGCCTTATTATTTCAACCTAGCAACCTTTTCTGAGGTTCCAGTAACTCCTTGATAAACCCACAGGCAACCCTTTTGCTTCTTTTAAAGATGAATTTTGTTGAATAACAAACTGCTGCTCTAAATGTTACAATAGCGTGTTGGTTTCCCTAATATTTAGAACTGTACAAACACGTGACCCTGACAAGATTCATTATGTCATCTCTTGGGAAAAGTCTGGGAGTGAATAAGGACAAAAAAAGGGAGAAATCTGGTTCTAATTTGACTCAGGTCATCATATACTTTAAATATCAAAGGTGCTGTCAGTGAAATCTGTTATAAGAACTCAGATTTTCTTGCCTGCTCCAAAGGCCAAGTCCATCGTTCCTATCCGTTCTCTTTAAGGGTGTGGGATTACTCAACAGGCTGCACTGCTACTGAGAAATAGCAGCGCTTCAAGTCTTAAAATGCAAAAAAAGGGCATGTTTTCTATATAAAGACTTTGAATTTGTAGAAATGAAGTCTAAAAATCATAGTGGCACTAGCAATAATCAAGAAGCTAAAGTCTTTGCCAGGATAAATAGACATTGTTCTGGTTACTTTATTTTAATCAGTCTACTCTAGCAAGGAATTTGGCTTATAATTTGTATTTTAAAAACCTAACATCTTCTGATATTTATAATTGATTTTGGTACAGAATCATTAAAGGAATGCAGAACAAAAATTGAACAACTTCCTTAAAAAACATTAGCAGAGCTAAATTATATCATGGATGTGAAAGAAAAGCATAGCACACAAGCAGCAGAAAATGAAAGGCAGATGGATACAGTAAGAAGAGAGATCAAGGTGCAAAAGTATCAATTCAAATATTCTAAACATGACTTAAATATTCATCAACTTGTTCTTCTGTATTTTACAGTTCATTCATCTGTGACTTACAGGTCACATGACAGCAGGCATGGGTTGAATCAGGAAAACCATCTTTTCCAGCTTTAGACTCAGCTTTGCATGAGAATAGGTAAATAATATTTCCTCTTTCCATGGGTTTCCCAAGCTATGCAATAGAAATAATGATAATTATGTTCCTTTGTGAGATGCTTTGAGATCTGTGATGAAGTTCTCTGGCAGACCTTAGATAAGGTGATGTTGCAGGCAACTGTTTTTCTTTTAACAGGCACAGTGTCAATCTACATTAGGTGTCCTTTTGAAAGTTGTCACAATTTCTACTATAAGCTTGGGTTTCTTTTAAATAACTTCAGGTCTCTTTAAGGCCTGTGTCCTTCCATTCAGTCCCTCCGTGAGTACCCCTGGCACAGGTAGCCATGGGCATGTTCCTGTGCAGTCACTCTATCCCTGGCTGGCACTGAACGGAGCAGGCTCTGTCTGATGGCCCTCTTCCCACACTTGGCTGGAGGGCAAGCCTTGCATTTTGATCTGTGCTAACGACCTGAGTTATGTCATCAGACAGGGAAATGTATCTGGTTTGTGATTCAGACTTAGTATTGGAGTACCTGAAAGACAGACACTGCCAGGGCTGGAACCAGACTGTTTTTAGAGCAACCCAGTTCTGACAACATACTCTTTTTAAGCCAGGTAAACATCCTTCAGATTTGCTGGAGTCTGTGTACTGCCTTCCCGCATTTGCATGGGTCTGAAACATAGCAAAATTCATTCCCATTGGCACGCTCCAGGCTAGACCACCTTCTGTTCTTGGCACACATAATAACTATTTTCACTGCATCTTTGTCAGCTTGTTCTTTCAGGAAATGCATTCTATTTTCCATTAAGTCCTTTTTGCATAAAGTAATTCTTACATGAAGTAGTCTGCCAGGCTTTCTCTGTCCTTGACTGACCTTTGCTAGGTTAGTCTGGCAAATGCCTCCCTTATCACTTCCATTACTCAGTCCTGTGCTATTCTTACTGAGGGCAGTGCTTTCCAGGAAGCGCAGATATAGCACTACGAGCAACCACTTCGCTCAACTCATATCACTATGAGATCTATAGAGTGCCAAAATCTTTGGGGTTGATCTTATTCAAAAGCCACTTGCATATTTCTGTCCAAGTGCAACACTCCAGTTTTTAAGGCAGATTCTGGGCCCCCTCTGCGGATGGGAACAGCAGAATCAGGCGCCTGGGCACAGGTCTGCGGCAGTGAGGACCTGCACACCTCGCACTGCCAAAATGCCTTTGTTCACACGGGGCTGTGCAAGCTCTGTGGCACTGCTCAGCACAACAGTCACCGGAATGCAGCCCTTAGGAAGTGCATGCCAAATTTAAAAGCTGTGGGGTTTTGATGAATTAACTGGAATCCTGATTGCTCCAAGTGAAGGCCACCCTGACTTTTTCTTTCTGCCAAGAAGCAGCAGTAAGTTCATAGCACTGTAGGATCTAAAAGACCCTTTTGTCTAGCACCTTTTATCACACAGCCTTGTGAATATTCTCCAGCTATTCGTGTACTGATCCCGTTACTGTAACTATGACAAAGGCTTAATGTCTCAGACCAGTGATAGGCATTTCCAGGGGGTGTGTATTGTTTTGAAATAAAACAATACAAAGACATCTAAAAGAATGTAAATTATATCACTGCTGAGAATCCTAAAAGCAAGGCGATGATTCCTTGTCTTTGATTTGCCTCGATGTGTATTATTATATTTCTGAACTGACAAAAAAGATGCTCATTTCAAGGCACCAAAATGTCTGAACTATTTAGGAATTGTCTCCTTGAATCAATTCTGGTTTCATATACTGCATCTTCACAGGCATTATTTCTTCCAAATCAATTCCATCTCTAAACTAATTGTTTAAAAGCCATGACTTCACTCCCATGTTATGGGAATATCTGTGGCACACCCAATAAAACAAAAATATTTACAGTAGGCTACACAATTTACACAAGGTATTGCCAAGAGTAGAAGTTTCCTAATGCAGATCTTTCACTTTTGCACATACACAAAGCAGTTTTTTAAAGTGAAGGGCCTATGTTAGAAAAACATTGAGTACCTACTTCACCAAGAGAATCAGACATCATTTATAATTCATGTAAGTATATTGAAGTTTTCCACTGCCATCCAAGAAAGATGGTTTCAAATCTATGGAGTGCAATAAGCCAATATTCTGTGTAGCAACTTCTATATATCTCACATAGATTTTCCTCATGAGATCATTTCTATACTGAGATCTTCACATCTACAATGTGATACATTCAAAGCCATCACTTTCTCTGCATATCTATCAGCGTTAATTTGTCAGTGTGTACCCCATGTATTCTCATAAATGCTTTAGGATTTGTTGAAGAGATAGAAGACAGAGTTAAATGTAATCTGAGAGCAATCAGAAGCAAGAGGACCAGTTATCTCAATATTACAACTTTCTTTTTTTTCATATCAAATATAAATACCAAAGAGGAATGAATGATGGCTCTGGACATTTCCTCCTGCATTGACAGGCAGATGCAAAACTGCTGCATATAATTCAGCTATTTCCTACAACCACACAATTTAAAAGACCAAGAAGTGAGCTGCTGAGCTAAGGGAAGTTCATTACAGTTCAACCACACACAGTCCAGTTCTACTTGAAGACAGACATAGATTGTATTTGCCACTATCAGAAATTTGCACTATGACTGCCTGCAAGGCATCTAGCCGATCCAAGACATCTTTGGCTCACAAGAGCAATTCCATTTTCAGCTCTTTCTCTTAATTCTCCAAAGCATGTAGTCCCTTAAATAATCCTCTGAAATTTTAGGGCTTACATTAAATGATCGTGTCTAATATATAAAATCCAGTTTTACACTTTAGTAAAAACTCCCAGAGAACTTGATTTCTAATAAAAACTTCCTTCATTTCTGCAACTGACGATGGTATTTAAAACAGAGCAGAAAAGGCTAATGTCTGTATAATGCATCACAGGCTACTCTATTGGCTGTCATATACTTAAAATGGCTTTGTTCCGCACTTGATTAATTTGTGAAACAGTTTATTTCAGATATTGAAGCTGCTTGTTCTGCATGATTATTAAAACTAAACAGAAGCAAGTATTCATTATTACCTAAAAATAATGAATGCAGAAGAGGCAGACACTTGGGACTCAGGGAGGTGGCATTAATGTTCAACATCTTGAAAACAGCAGCATATCAAATTATTGATGCAAAGCATTTGACGACTGTCTTTAAGAGGCAGGGACATAGGCTGTCTAGACATGATCAGATATCAAAGTCTACGAGTTTTGCAATCTGATCATTTTGTTTCCCTTTTACTAAGGTAAAGAGGCGCCTGTCAGTATTTGACAGGCTGCAGACACAATGATTATAACAACAATAAGAATAACCGCTCTCTGTAGTACTATTATCCTCTGAATAACTTTGTTGGAGGAACTCTGTTGCAGTTTGTTTATTTGTTTGTTTGGTGGTTTGGGTGGTTTTTATCTCTGATGGAAGGTAATGTCTGTATATTCTGTGACCCTTTGTTACAGCTCCCATTAGACAAGGATTTAGATACAGATGCCCAATTGATCTCGAACCACAGTGGAGAGACTTGCAACATATTCCAGACCAGGCAAGTTGTTCTTTTTTGAATTGGACTTAGTGGGTAAAATCTAACTTAACCCTTTGCATGAACTAGAAAATTTCTGCAAGCTTCTCATCACATGCTTGTTTAACAGGCTGCGGGCAGAATGATTAAAACAATAACTGCTCTTTTTAGCAGCAGCTTATGATAATAGATTTCCAAGTGGTACATTATATATTTAACATATGCCAACAGCAATTTTAGGAATTGCTGTGAGCTTGTTTTATAATTCTAATTCAATATATCTGTCAATGTTGCTTTTTTCCCCCAGACTTCATGATTGTGCTTTTGTCAACAGAAAATGGCAATATTTTCCTCTGAGGGAAAATTCAAGGTCAAATGAAAGTTGAGATAAATAGAAAGCACGTAGTAGCAGAAACTATGATTAGGGCATTTGGTTTAGTCTTTTCTTTGTACCAGATTGTGTGGGCAGGCCCCGCTAAAAATATACATAAGAACAAATTCCCAACTCAGTATTAGTGTTTGATTTGATGTAGCCAATGATGCTGATGTCATTTGGGTGAATACCTATGAGAAAAATAGGATAAGACAGATACTTAATGGAAGATTAAGTGATTCAGCTTGAAACGTCACAATTGCTGTTTAAAGAATGAGAACGTGTTCTGATTCCTGAAACTGAGACTGTCAAAACTATACTCTATAATTTTATTTTATAATGTCATCTTCAAGCTTTCAAATGTCTCTTAAGTAATAACATCATATGATGCTGCATTATGACATTTAAGCCTCGGGGTTAGAATACCAAGTCTGTATCAAGCCATGCTGTCTCATACCCTAATGTTAAGTCACACGCAGAGATTTTCAAAGGCTTTAAAACCAGGCTGTGCCCAGCTGCTCTTTGTCATCACTAGGAACTGGATTTCTAACTCCCACCTCTGTGAAGGCTGATCATCACCCCAGTGAATCAATTTCCATATTGCAAAAATAACACTGTTGCCTCTTATCAAGAGGACTTTAGATCAATAACCATTGTTCATAGCAGCCAGTGCAAACTTCTAGCAGAAATCAGAAAACTGATAGGAATAGGCTTGGCATAGTTCACCTTTAACAAATGTTTCTCATTTCTTGGCTTCAGAAGACTTTGGGGGTTAACAAGAGTTTGTGCTTTGCTTTGCAAAACCAGTACCCTGTTGTGTTGAGCATTTGATGCACACACAGTAGGAAAATGTTCTTGTCCTCATAAAGTTAACTACATAGACAGATCAGAAAACATCTTATTGTCCCATTTCAGAGCAAGGAAATCAAGGCCATTGTCTGAAAACTGCAGCAGAGGCAGGAAGTAAATCCACTTCCTCTAAATGTGCACAAATCATCTTTCTTCTGCATGAAGTCAGTAAAGGAAAGACTGGGAAAAGCTGTGAAAATGGCAATTATTTAGGGATCGGGGGTAGCACTGAGGATAAGTAGTGGGTGCCCTGTAAGTAATCTTAGCATTCAGGCCAAAGGCCGGCTGCTCCGAGGGCTGCATCCCCTAAACTCCAAGGACAGTTCCTTGGATCAGAGCTGAAGCCTGCTGGTTTGCAGTGTGCAACAGGATCTGGACAGCACTCCTGCGCTGTCGGTGAGCTGAATTCTTAAACCCCCGCAGTTGTCGTTTCTCCTCTACAGAAAACCCAAACAGACGTTTAGGTGCTTTAAGGTGCAATGGGCTGTGTCTGATCCAGCCCAATGGGGAATCCCCGCGTCATCCACCGGTCACATCACAGCCCGGTTCATGCCGAAGCACAGATGCCAAATGTGCTCCAGCCCCTGCTGGGACTTCAGTTTGAAGCAACGAACCACATGAGTGACGGGAAGGTTCAGGAAACCAAACTGGATCTATTCCCAAGTAATGCCCCAGCCGCTCAGTGTGCAGACGGACGGGGCCACCGCACTGACTGCCTCGACCCACTGCTCCGCTCTCATCGCACCAAATAACCCCTCCAGTGTAACGTGACGACAGACAGCCACACGATCTGTAAAAATGCGTAACGGGAGGGATGAAAAAAAGGGATGAAAGGGATGAAAGACAAGCTCTTGTGAATCTTGGTGAGTTTGTACATTTTATTAAGCTTTTGTTTGCCATCTAAACTCCTGAATGCCTTCAAATTCTGCCCCTCAAAGCACAGTGCTGGCTGACCAGCCTGCAGGGAGCTGGGATTCCTACTTAGCCAGAGCTCAGCCACGTCAGCGCCCAAGTGACTTCTCCTCTGCTTTCTCCACAACCTCAATTCACTAAGGATTTCTGGTATCTCCTGAACACTTCATCTGTATTATGAATAAAGACAGCTAAGCAGATAACATTACCAGGCTGCATTACATCCCTCTCCAGAATATGGTGAGCTTTTGCTTATGGCAGTTGAAACAACGGAAAAAGAGCTTTTGTCCCTGTGGAAGTCTTCATCTGTTAACCACTTTTTACTATAAAATGCATGTCTAACCCCAAACAGGAGGGTTTATCATACAAAGTTTACATGACAAACGTGTCATTATTTTAAAAGTTAGTTAATGACATTGCACACAACCGACCAGAAATGTCAATTACTAGGGAAAAGGGGCACAGGATACTTGATGTAATCGCAACCGTTGCTCAGGGGCACTTATGTTTGAGTCTTTTTGACAACATCTACAACACTCTAATTGAACTGCCTGGGCATAGAGGAATTGCTTCTTGCTACTGCAAAATAGCTAGCAGAATTACCAAAATGGCGTATCAGAAAAATGTAGTGTATTTTCAAGCTTTTGAAATGTCACACTCCTGGGCACCAATTTATCTGAGTTACATTGCAACATTACAAATAGCCAGCAAGTCTTACAGGGCCATTTTTCACAATAAAAATACTTTCCTAACTGCTATTTTAGTTCAGTAATGACTGTATAGATCTGTTTATTATGCATTTATATTTTTCCCTAAATAATACCTTACTGTTGGCAATGTATTGAAACAGGGGAAAGTGTGTAATATTAACGGGGCTAACCGCTTGCTTCAGCGTAAAAATAATTTTGACTTCAGGGGAAAAAAAAAAGAGAAAGAAAAAAGAAAAAACTCATAAGAAATCCATAAAGAAAACAAATCCTTCAGCTATTTTTCTAATTTAATATCACTTCTACTTCTATCTGTTGTCTTCAGGATAATGGCCATTATGATCATAGTGAAAAGATTACATTGATTGCAGAGTGCCAGGGAAGCTATATTAAAGGTCAATAAGGAAAAGTGGTATATCTCTCTGCTGGAGCTATGATTCAGCCTCTTGAGACCACTTCTTAAGATATTTCCATTGTTTTCTGTTGTATGTAGAAGCACACATAAGCTGCCACTTTTAGAAAAGCACAGCCAAAACCACAGGGAATCCAGCTTCTAAATGCTTTAATGCACCTGTGTTGTAGAAGTTATACAGCATCAAAGCAACTGTTAGGCATGGAAGTCCCAGTTCTTGAAGACTTCCTTCATTGCCCCTAAGACAGCTGTTCTTGGGGATGTATGTCCTGCACCTGGCTAGGTTAGCTGGCTGTAAGGGCTGAGTCTGGAATTCCTAGCCCAAATGCATATGTTGTACTGCTACAGCAAAAACCACATTGCTATATGTCTGGCTAATTCTCAGGTCTCTGTGGCTTCTGCTTCTCTTGGAGGCGTGCAGAGCATGTCTCATGAAATGTTCACACCTGTATTAGACCACTTGAATATATGTTCCCTGTGGCACCAGAGACAGCTAGTGAATTCCAGCCAAGAATGGTATCGAACCATTTACAACTATGCATCTAGAGCACCATTTCTTCTTGCATTTGCCCTGGAGTTATTGAATAACTATTATTAAATGTAAATTAACATGCAATTGGCAACAGCTAACCAATTGTCTTAACAAACTGTCTGCACGCCCCTCTTACCACTGAGAAAACTGCAACTCCGGAAGGTCAGGCTTTGATTTCAGTGGAACCTCCACAGTTCCAACTTGATCCCTTAATATATGTGCACACCTCACACAAGTACTTTCGTGATGCCAGGACTGCTAGATGGAGTTAACTGATTCTAATACACCGGAAAGAGCATATCTATCTACAAATGGGTTGGAAGTTATCTTTTCTTTGGTACTCACTGACACAAAAAGGCAATTCCTATTCCCTGTTTAGAGTAGTTCCAACCCAATCAAGGAATGGGATAAATGTAGCCTATTATTTTCCCGAGACACACACTGGAGCCCACTACTGTCCTACTCAGCTCAGCATAAGTATCTACCTGAAGCTCCTGTGGTATAGTACAGTAACCCTCTGTACCTCTCTCTCTGTAACCCTCTCTCTCCAGATAGTGGCTTAATCTATTTCTGACCTGAGTCATATGTGAAAAAGTAGCATCTCTTCAACACCTACTGAAGGAACCTAAAGGGAGGCAACAAGTTAAGCTCCACTTAAAATTAGAGGCTATGAATACCCAACCACTGTGTCTGCAGGCCAAATTTTTCTTACCAAGGGAGGTTTGGAAAATCTCTCCATTACGGTTCTAAGTGCCAGTAACTTTCTAACAGAAGGAGTTGTTAAAGGAACAGCTCTGCCACTTGAAAAAATGGTTGTTTTTCAAAGAATTAATTGCCACCAGCTTGCTTGGCAGTGAGAGAAATCGAAACTAGTTGGAATAGTTGGTGTGTTTCATATAAGAGCAAATGGAAATGCTTTAGGACTCCTTAGCCTTCCCCTCTGATGTCATGCAGAGGTGAGCAGAGCCTAAAGATAAGTATTTTTTACACTGTGATAAAAACAGTTTAAGTAGTAATAACTATTGTTCACTCTGTTGGAAGGATTTTAGTGGAGCACCTTTTGTCTTTGATTTTTCGAAGCACGATACTACAGCCTGGAGAAAACAACATTTATACTTTATATGGACATAAAGCAATTCCATGCATATATTGTAAGCATATGCCTTAGGACAGACTACTCCGCTGGGTCTGAATGTCTATAAACTGGACTCTTTCAAATAAACCCTGGGAAGCTTCCAGATTAACTAGCAAATAAAACACATGCAAAGTAGTTCAGCCCACAGTTTCATACATGAATAAAACCCCCATAGTAGTTTAATTTTATTTGTGCTTTTAAACTATGTTTGAGGAATTACAGTTGTTGCTACAGGGAAAGAGT
>NW_010225059.1:39869-51101 GCF_000690775.1 Eurypyga helias
ATCTTGGGATGAGCACAAGTAGGCTAGAAACCACAAAAACAGAATATGGGGTACTTTGAAGGGAAATATGCATGTGACTTCTACCACATACAGAGGGGCTACCAGAAGTTATTAGCCTTCTAGCATATCTTCCTATACTAACTTCTTTGTATCTGTGACTTTGCCCTCCTGCTTTGCAAGTGGGGAATGTTTCTGTGTAGCACAAAGGAAGCAGCTAAAGTCAGGATTAGGTGAGGAACATGCAGAGAAGCACTGACCTGCAAGATGATTATCATGGCCTTGAGCTTCAGAGCAGAAAGCTTAGATTATTCTCAGGGATGCTGAGGTTGGTATTCAGAAGACACAGCTTATTCACACTTGGGAAGCTGACACTTGGACAGTTAACAGTTCTTGTCTGTGTCTCCAGGGACAAAGGCTCTTCCCTGAGTGGCAGTACCATGACTTTGCTTAAGTGGTCATCTGACCCACGGGAAAAGCTGTTTGAACAACTGTGTGCTACTGAAGAAGCCCAAAAGGAATTGCTTACAGTCTCTGGCCCTTTTACCTACTAGCACTGAGGGTTAGTATATGTCTATGATCACCAGCATGCTAATCATACCAGAAGAACTGATGCTTAACACCCAGTGATTTTTATCTCTTTGATCATACAAGACAGGCAAAAACCTCCTCTCCTAAACCAAAACCTCATCCTACACCAGTAGATCCCTAAAGACGGACATGCAGCATAATCGCACCTTGAAAAAATCTTTCTTTGTGATAAACGGACCAAGTTTAAACAGTCCAATTGCCTGTGCCAGTTAATAACCCATCTTCTACAAAGCATTCTTCCAAGTAAGACTGTTAGAGAGTATCACAGGCTTCCTTTGGATCTTCTCCTCTTCAACACAAATTTTAATTGCATTTTCAAGCAACTAAAAAAATCTAGAAGATGAGCTAAGAAAATAAGTCACAATAGACTACATACTTTAACTATCACTTGATGGGAAAGACATTGTTATTTGTTTTATTAAACAGTGCATAATTAAAAGTCAATATGCAAGAATAATAGAATCTGTGTAACTAGTCATTTTTTTGTCAGTGACAATGTCTAATTTATAGGAAATCAGTGGTAAAATGTTTGTTTTCAACATCATCTGCAAAATGATTTGTATATTATGAAAGTGAATCTATATGGGTTTGGGTCAGCAGATAAACCTCTATAGGCAAAGTTCATGGGAAGGTGATCCAGCTTAGACGCTGAACTGAGAAGTGCTATTCAGGGAAGACAAATTATAGTTTACTTCTTCAAGTCTCTATCACATTGTGCAGAAATGAGTTTAGTTCCTTTGAGAATATCTGTCATATCCAAGCAGGGAAGAATACCTTAATAGGCTGTACCCATTTCAGAATGTATACAAGATAGATGTCTCCAGAGGAGGGAGAGGAGGAGTCTCATGTTTAAAAGTTTCTGAGCACAAGCTTGTTAAGAAAGTTGCCAACCAATTACAGAAACTAATCCACTCAATGAATTACTAGTGTTTGTTAGTAAAGCACCACTGGTGTAAAATAATTCCATTAATTATAACAATATATATGCTACACCATGCCCTAGTCTTCATTTGCTCTCCCAAGTATGGCAGCCAGGGTTTGTAAGTCTGACATGAGTCAATGAGTGGCAACTACTCAAATCAAAGGAAACAAAACCAGTAATCCATAGGAATTTGAAAGGAAATGGGACCTGTAAGTGGTAGTGCTTGACAGCAGCACCTATGAGAATAATAAAGGGAATCTACAGATTAAAATGGGATAATTCCAGAAAGTTTCTTCGAAGTTCCTGAAAACATTTCCAAAAGGATTTGTTTATGCCAAGAAAAGAAGGGTTTTTTTCCACTGTTGCTCAAGGTGCCAGGCATGGCAGAGCTCACAGAGCCAGGGCATGAAGCCAGGTACAATCAGCTCCTGTGTCGATTGGAAACAAGCTAAAAAGCCAAGTCTCATTTACAAAGCTCAGGCTGAGACCTTGATCTGAACCTTCCCACTGCCTGGGTCAGTCTGAAACCAGACTCCTTGCTCTGGACCTCTCCTGAGCTTGTCTTTGCATTAAATTATTTGGTTTTGTTCTTCTGAGCAGAAATGTGTGTGTGATTTGACATGCAAACAGCACGGCTCTGCAGCAGCAAGCACATGAAAAATAAGAGACATATGCTTTAAAGGAAGCACCAGAATTTGTTTGTATTTTGAGCAAGGACATAGCTACGGAGTGTGCAGTTACAGCACTGGGCTAACGGACCAAATCTGCTGGGAAGGGGCTACAGAGATGGGAGAAACCATAAGGACGGAGTAAGCAGATGGACACCCTTTGGTCTGTGACTCCTTCCTATTTCCTAGGCTGCGGGACTGATGTGCTGATGCTACAGCAGTGTTCATGTGCCATAACAACACTGAGAGCCTGCAGCACTTTGCAGACCTGCCATGATTGTCCCTTACACAGCAGAATTGTGCCAGTGCATTCAGGATAGGTAGTGTTTAAATTCTGTATGGCTAACATCCTAAACCTACAGTAGATAAACAGTTTCCCTCTGTGACCATAGGTGGGCAGAATCCAGTTCAGAGACATGTTGAATCCACACATACTTGAGCTTTGAAAACCTGCTGCCTGCAGGTGAAGCATAAGGGAAAAGAGATAGTCAAAAGAGATGCCTGATTGCCTACATATAGAGAAGTGACAAAGCATCAGCCTCAGCATCTGTCCCCCCTTTTTTAGCCTTCTGTATACTCTACAGAAGTTTACACTGAGTTGCAGTAAATTGCTCAGATCCTCCCTCTTCCCACCTGCCCCCCACCACCGACTGCAGTTACCCAAACCCTTGCAAAGACTTTGAAAACCTTCCAGTCATAATAAAAGAGGAAGCAAATTATTACTTCCCCAGCACCTGAGCAGAGGAAACAAGCTGTTTTGCTCTGTGGGCAGTGCATATCTGGGCTCTCATTGAAGGTACAGTAGAAATTTCCACCTGCTGAAGTCATCAGGAGCTTGGCACTGGATTTCTTCCTCTGCAAATGACTGTGCTACACCCTTTGAAAGCACAGGCTACTATCTCAGCATCCCCAAACTAGCAGAACCAGGAATTTCTAGTTCAGATGAGATTATCTCACGCGTGAATTAAGGGGTTTTAGCTTAGCTAGGATGGCTTAGCAGCAAAGTGTGCTCCACATGACATGACCAAGAGCCCCCCAACTCCACAGACACAACCGCCTGTAGCCTATGGCCCACGAAGCGTCTGCACAAGACTTGCAAATGCTCAGAGACTAACCACTCCCCACCTCTGCATCAGTGGGGAGTCCATGCTGTGTTTGGCATGTCCCCTGCTCACACAGCACGTCTGCCCAGCTGCATGCTGGCTTCGGGCACGCGCCCCAGGAAAGGCTACACAACCTGCACAAGCCGCTGTCTGCGAGGCCTCAGCCACCCCGCAACGTGTGCAATAGCCCTGAGATAAGGTGTGCCCCAACACCGCCATCTATGAGATGGCTGTTATTCTCCCATTGTATGCAGCTGTCCGTACAGCAACATCTGGAGGAAAATGATTTGAAATAAATCTTTGGTCTCTGAGCTTCTTTCAAAGTTGAATCTCTGTCTTCAAGGTGCCCAGTGCCATAAACTGACCATTTTCTTATCCCATGTGTTTTGGATGCACCAGACGTTCTAAAACAGTGGGAAACACGGTGATTTTTTAAGGAACTTTCTTCTTATCTGCAAGCATTCAGCTACTTAAAAGAAAATGTATTTTTCAAATGTGTGCAGCAGTGATTTGGCATCTTTATGTTAAAGTTAACTAATTTTATGGTGTTACCTTCTGGTTGCTACTCATGACAATTTAGAGTTTGCAGTTACAGCCCATTATAAAAGGGAAGGGCTGCAAGAGGGTGTTAACAGCCTATTTAGGATATAAAGCATTGTGCAGTACACAGATTTAAATTCAGGTGCAGTATAAGGTCAGCGTTGAATTGTATGTATAAAATGTTTGTCAGGCACCCCATGTGTAAAACTGACAGCTCTAACCTAGTTGCCACAGGCTGTTTTATACAGTTGGGAATATTATGTCTCTGACTTCAGTGATGTACACTTGAAAAGAAAATGGTTTCATTTTGAGGAAACTTGGAAAGCCAAAGTCTATTGCAGTAATGAAATACGATATAAACTTTCTAGTTAAAAAGGCTATTTGGAATCAATTAACATCAGCTCATACCACCATTATATGCAATACATACACATTAATAATAATAATAAAAGAATAACGAAGCTCACATAATCCAGTTTTTGTATAAATTTGACACATGTGAAGTCTGGCTTTGCTCTGCTACATGGGAAACGTGAGTTGAATGCTCTGAGCACTCCAGATTCCAGCGAGCAGTCGGTGCTTGTTTCCAGGAGCAGTGCATGTTTCCAGCAGCGCTCACAGCTCTGTGCTTCCCGCAGTACCCGAACCTCATGTTTTCTGCATGACCCCGAAGTGCTCACTGCACCAGCAGAAGGGGGCTAAATTCCACTGCTAACTTCCAGACACAAGTCGTTTCCCACCACCACCACCATGTTATAGAGCTGTGAAGCTGTGGCCATACCAAGTCCCAGCTGATTTGATAATTAGTTTTGTTGTCCCTTTTTATGCTTAGTTTGCGCTGACATGGACAGAATAATCCAGTCATTGGGTGAAACATGCGCAGTCTGTGGCAGAGGCAATGCTCTGGTGCAAATCATTTTAATTTAAACACCAGACCTCTTCTCACCTACACCAATCCTGTCTTTCATAAAGAAAAGGACAGTGGAAAGAGAAAGGGTAGATGGAAGGAGCATGTTGGTGAGGAAACTGAGGCACACAGTGGCACTGTAGCTTGGCAAAGTCATGTAATGGAACAAAACTGTTTCCCAATCTCCCACCTCAGCAGAAAGCCCCCTCTTACACCCCATGCAACCACCAGACCGAAATGGAGGAGGGAACATTTTACAATTGCAGAAATGACAAAGGTGTAGGCTCTGAAAAGATGAGGAGTAATCAGTGTTAGGATACTGTCTCTTCATTATGCCCTACGGCTTTCTTCCAAAGAACAACAGTGCTGTTTCCAATCACTTCTCCCTCACTTTCTCAGAAGAAATGGATGATGATTTATCAGGCCATTGCACACTGATATAAAAAGTTCGGCTCTTCGCAGAGTGGTTTGAAGATACCAAAGTTTTTTACGAGTGCTCTTGGGAGTTAGATTCTCAACCGATGTAAAACACCACTCAGTAATTTCGAATGGGAACTTGCCAATTTACACCGCCCATGGATTTCGCAGCTTTATTTCTCAGACAAGTGTTCTCAATATCTTTCAGTCACCTCCCTAAAAGGTACAACTCAGATTGAATATTTATCATCCTTCTATATTTCTTATCTTCACTTTAAATTGGAAAAGAAAATAACAAGCTGTCTGCAGAGTAATCAATTGCTATAGTAAACATTACTTTAGCATACAATGCAGTACTTATCTCTGCTCTCTTTAATTAAATCTCTGTTGTATGCTGTCATTTGTCTATGCAGGATAAGTGTTCTTCTCACCAACCAGAAACTTAACTCCACTAATCAACTCTTTTTTTTTTAGAACAAATTAGGAGAGGTTAAATTAGCCTGATTTTCCTCAGGCGGTTTTCTCGTTTTCCACATTACTCAGAACAGGCATTTTTGTCCCCAGAACCTCTGATGTGCTCAGTCTGTGACTGCTCTGAACCAGCAAACTTCAGCACCCAGTTGTAACGATGGAAAAATATATCTACTGTGTAAGAAAAGCCACTTATATGGGCCTTATCTCCTAATGGCAATGACTATTCCAAACCTAATACAGGAATTTTTACACTGTGAGGCTCACATGCAGGCACTATGTATCACTAGTCAAGGGCAAAAGTAAAAAGAAGTTCCTCATGAAACAGACATGAGACTGATTTCAAACATTTAGATGAATGGATATTTGGATCTGAACTGATAATGTGTACAGATATGTAAACCCAAGTGTTGGTGCTAAAGCTATAAGTCATTTGTTCAGCTGGTCCTAATCAATGAAAGGTCCTTCTGCATCAGAGAAAATGGTCAGGCTCATGTTAGCAAAGCGTCTGGTCCTACAGTCTGAAGAGAAAGGCAGTATGCTGTCATGGGAATGTCTTGGAAAGAAATATAGCCAAAGGCAATTTTCCTACCATTGAGAAAGCACCTGGAAAGAAATTTTAACTGGAGGCTCTGGCTATTAAACCCAGGCATTGCTTAAAGTGAGCTGCCCAGACAGCGGTATGTAAGAGCTCTCTTCAGTGACGTCACTGTGCTCCAGTTCAGAGAAGCAGCCCAATTAACACAACACTGTGCTCAGATCCACAGCCCAGAAGATGCACTGCAATCAGTGTAAATGAATGATGCCTCCGGCTATTTTCATACAGGTTTAGGACCCCACTCTTTGCCCAGATATGTGCAGACCTTGGCTCAATATTACTTGTAGCACAGTTTGTTTCTGAGCTCATGGCTTCCAAACACTGCGCTAGACCCTGAATAATCCAAAACTGGACTATTAAAAGCAGCAACAACACTGCACTGGTTGTAAAATACTGATTTTTTGTCAATGCACTTTGCAGATACGATGTTTTCCTCCTGTGTAACATTTACAACAGTTCAGTTACTCCACAGAGTTAGCATATATTCTTGGTACAGAGACACAGAAAACACTGTGTCATTTCACAGTTCTGCGGTAGGGCCCATGGGCACTGATCTAATTTCTCTACATCACAACAAGGTGCCTGTAATATTACAGCACAACCTACGACTGAGCTGGAGTTAGTGCAGCCACCACACTGCTGGTACAACCCTGTCATTTCAATTCTTTATGCGTTTTCCCCAGCGAAGTGTCATCTCGCCAGTCTGATAATGTCAGCTAATATCCAATTACAGCCTCTGCAAGAGAAAAGCTAATGAAAGTGAAGGGAACTGATATGATGAAACAGAAGTCCACATTCCTGATCCAACCCCAAGCTGGGGGAGTGGAGCAAGAAGGGTATGAAAGAGTCTTTTGATTTGTAGGAAGGAAGATCAGGAAGCCAGACTGTTCAATCTTCATAGTGACATTGCTTTAAAATTACAGCAGTGTGACCCAAAGTTTTAGGATGATAAAACCAAAATGAACCAAAAAGTGAAAGTCTCTTTGGTTCAAATGGTCACAGCTCAACTGAAATGACACTTGGATGTGCACTTTTTGATTTCCATGAATATCATATTTCCCAAAGAGCGCTGCAATTTTGTATTAAATAAATAAATAAAAGTGAACCATCAGAAGTAAAGGTTTTGACAGGAAATTTTCTATTTACTTAAACATAAATAGATTATGGTGTGCTTAGGAATTAGCCTGAATTGGTTTACGGGGAAACAAACACAAAAGCCACACAGCAGGAACCTCCGCACATCTATTTTCCATATCAAATTCTACTGGTACTTTGTGCAAACCCATCATCTATTCCTGGAGTAGTGCCCATGAGAAAAAAGATACCATAACTGACCAGCGCAAGCAACAACACAACGGAACCTCCTTGGAAAAGTTTCATGCATCGAAAATGTCTCACAATAAGTGCCCCTCTTGACCCTCCTTCTCTTCTTCTCCTCTTACTAAGAAATTTTAAAGGAGAAAGAAGACAACCAACCCTGTAGAAACCCCACAGACGAAGGAGCTTGCAGAAGGCAGTGCCACCTGTGCATACTAAATTGCATTTCCAAGCAATCTGTTTGGCCAGGAATGGAATGAAGTAGGGAATACAACCCTATACTATCTTTTCTTCAAGGACCTCAATGTGCTATACAAGAATAGACTAATTAAACCTCATAACACCTGTAAGAGACAGGTAAAAGATCTGGGACTACTTTACTGTACAGGGGCAGGAGACACTGCAGCTGTTTAACAGTGGATTGCAACAGTACACATCTGTGAAGGGAAGAGCAGGGAAATAATTAATATGGTTATCAACACACTGAAGGGAATTTAATTCAGACTCATTCTTTCTTCTTACAAAGATGGACTGAAAAACTCTATTATTCGTAGGTACTTGGGGACTCCATTTGTTCTCCCAACAGCTCCTCTAGAAGGCAGTGCTGCCTGCACTAGAGGCACATCTTCTGCACCAGCTCACAGACGGGCCCTGCTGATAATAAAATCAACTAGGCCTTCACTTGGAAGCGTGTGTGCTGCACCTAATTATGTTTTTAGTCCTCTTACTCTGTCAGCTGTAAAACAGATTCTCATCTCAGCTACGGCACTTCTTTTTCAGTCCAAAAGCACTAGCTGTGCACCATGGAAATGGTGATTAGTACCTGCCTGTTCGGACTGTCACATGATTATTGTCCGGACTGTCACGTGATTATCGTCCAAATAACAATCAACATAGATTTACTTCAATAGCTAAGATTTTACAATAATCCAGAAAAAATGGATACAAAATTAGGCTTCTTCATGAAGATTTAGATTATCCTCACACAATTCATTCTTTGCTACGTAAGGTGAGAAACTGTATGATCTCTTTCCTAAAAAACATATTAAATTGTGAACTGTATTGCATACACAAAAACATGTTCTCTAGCTGCCAAAATTATTCTCCAATGATGCTAAATAATATTCCTTGTCATTTTTACTTAGAGAGTATATTAAACTAATAAATTTGTTGATGAAATATTGCATAATGGCAGAGGAAATATGTTTATTTTTCTAATAACTTCCATGGTTTTTAATCAGTTCAATGTGAATTCAATACAGCCAATCTTCTCTTGGTACTGCTTCCCTTATGGAAATCAATTCTTCAAAAGGGAAAGCAATAAAACAAAAAAATAAAGGAAAGAGAGAGAATGTAAATGTCTGAGTTACAATCAACGGAAATAATTCCATTGTCCAGTTTTATTTATGGGAAACAAATTGACTGGCGGCTTTGCCTTCACACCTGTGCAAGGGCCAAAGTTCTCTCCAAACAAAGTGCTCATAAGTGACACACCTTTGGTACCCACGTGCGCAATTCAGAGTCTGGCCAGTTATTAAACCTGTGTCTTCTGCTCTGAGCATAATGAGCTACACAACTTTCCTCTGGGTTTGAAACCTGGTGCACGGTGGCTGCCTAAAGCACTTCTGATGATTTCTTTGTCCCCTGTGGTAGTCTCATAAGTAAATGCAAAATTCTTACCTGAGATCATAATCAAAACACTGAATTCTAGGACTTCTGTTTGTGATTTACTGAGAAACTACATAAAACCATGTCATACAATATACAGAAGAAATAAACAGCTTTCACAGTTCCCTACTGTTGGAAAAAACTGCCACTTGTTGATAATTTGGTATGATGATGATGTACTATGATTTTCAATGACCAAATAGCAACATCCATCCAGCTGACTCCAGGACTCGGTGTAGTGACTGTTGAACCACAAGTGATGACAGAAGGTGTGCTGTCAGACATCGTGCCTGTCCAGGTACATCCCCTTTACTTTTATAGAATGAATTACATGTAGCCAAAACTATTATTAGAAAGACAATCCCACCCCACAGCAAAGAAAATAAAAGAGATTCTCTGGGCGGGGGGGTATCAAACACCGTGACTGATGCTTTAATGCAATGGTAACAAATTTTCTGGGACAACAAGACTGTTTAGATCACTGTAGGACTAATTCTGGGGCTTTTGACATTGCCCATGTAGATAGACAGCTTCATACTTAAGAACTGAGAATCATAGAGAGAAATTTTATTCAATCTATGGGACAAGTATTATTTTACACAATTTTGGGTTCAGGATCTTGTCCTTTTGGTTCAGGATTCTGATTTTGGAAATATCTTGCTTGATGGTTTATTTTTAAATGTCTTCAGAAGGAAAATAATTGCATGCGTAGGAACTTAAAAAGCAAGGGTTATCTAAAGAAAGTGGTTTACCTCATGATAAACTATTCTGTCAATACTTTAGCTGAACTTCATAATTCTTCATTCTTGTGAAGAATATAATATTCTGGATCTCTCTCAGCCAGGATTTAAAAAAAATCTTTATTTTATGAGCAGAGCAGAGGTAGCATTTGCTTTTCTACAGAAGAAATCTGCCTTCTCATCCTCTTCTCAGTGTCTGGATCTCAAACATTTGGCAGTTCATATAGTCAGTTTGCCCTATGCCATTTCCACCAGGGATATGACATTAGGTCTTCCTTGCACTGAAGAAAAGTGTCTGTTCTTTACAATAATTAAGAAAAACAGGAGTATCAATGGACTAGATGCATCACTACATTCATGGTTCAGACATGACCATCAGAGGAGCAATGTGAGTAGAATCTGCATGACCCTGGAGCGGTAGGATACTAAGTGTAAGTCAGTGTGCTCTTGTCTACTTATTTTGCTAATCGAGGATAAGGCAAAGCAGAATAGTATTGATTCTTCTTCGAGTCTTCCTTCTTCCCCTATTGTCTCAGCCTATTCCCAATCATCCAGAAAATGCAGCTCCAGCAGCAGAAACTTCACAGATGTCAGATCCAAAGCAAGAGATAATCCAATTACCTGCATTAACTTTACACAGATGAAGATTCCCCCTAGCACAAGGTGTATTCTCCAGGTGTCAATCTGGCCAGTTAAGTTCATTTTGTACTGACTGAATTTAATGGACTGTAAAATCTATTTCACTATAATCAATTCTTATTCAAACCTAGAAGGTAAAAATAATTTCTTCTCCCTTTTTGAAGCCAACGCCAAAAGTCCCATGAGTTTCCTTGCAGTCTGGCCACATGCTTTTTTGCCCCCAGTGTGATACCACCTTCTCCACTTGAGAGATGAATATTTAAACAATTTCCAAAAAGCAGTATAGAAGTATTATAAACAAAACTGCTCCTGCTTCCTTTCCAGAATACCATTACAGTCAGGAAATGGCATTCATGGACTTTCTACTCCTTCCTTCATGGAGTCCTGAATTTGTTCTCTTCTTGTTCTCTCAAAATCCATTAGCAAGCCAAGTGTCAGCCATGCTGGTATATTCATCTACAATTTGCTGCTTGAAAGCATCTGAAGTCCAGGAGAAAAAAAAAAAAAAAGCAGCCCCGGATCAGAGATGCTTGGCTGAAGTAATCTGCCTGGGGAACAAGCCATGTTCCTTGGAAAAGATTTCCCATCATAATGGGAAAGATACAGTGAACAAAAACTTGTTCCTTAGCAGTAGTCGCTATCAGGAAAGAGTGA
>NW_010225059.1:51132-70906 GCF_000690775.1 Eurypyga helias
CACCATGAAGATGGAAGACACTTCCATGCACTGAATGCACTGGCTCAGAAACATACAGCTCTTGCAACGTTTCGGTGCTGTTTGCAACCCCTTTTGGCAGGCGGGCTGCAGCAAGCATTGCAAAACAGTCGCAGGGGCTGGGGATACAAAAAACCCCACACAGAAACACAAGTGCCTGTGCTATATTGGGTTGATGTGATTAGCCTTGACACTTGCCCGAAATGCTGAAATATCACCTTCAATAAAGTAGTATCCATGAAAGAGTTTGTCTTCAGAATCCCTGCTTACTGAATAGCATTTGATTTTTTTATGCATTGCAGGCACTTTTGACATTTGTACCATCTGAAAGTTACACCTGCACTCACAACCTTCTCTTGATGGCATTGGCACCACTGAGAGCTTTTCTGAGAAATGGCAACCTCTCCCCTCATCCGGAAGTGTGATTTTTGAATGGAGTGCAGTTAGATGATTTCAGCTGAACAAGTGTCTTTTAGAGGTAGATTCTTACCTCTTTTACACTGAGTTCTTAATTTCTTTTTGTGATAGCAAAAGCCCGAGTCTATTTATTCAATTACCATGTGTTTGAGCCTACAGGCTTCGCATGCCTCTGCCTAGCTAAAATAACTCGCTCCACTGCTGAAATCTAATTGAAAGAGTTCTGTGCAGTCCCATTATGAATTATTCTGTGTTATGCTAGGAAGGCTAAAGGTTGTGAAACTAGTTATATCAGCAGAGCTGGCATCTGATTTCATTAGCTTGCACTGTAATTGCCTTACATATGATAGGCCTGATACTACCACTCCTGTTCAGAGAAAATTTCCGCTGTCTTTGTTTCAGAGCTGTCAGTTCCACTTTGGGAGCTTATGGCTCTGTGATCCTACACTTCATAGTACAATGAGTATCTGGTTGCCAAAAATATCCCAAGCAGTCCAGGTGAGACAAGGAACATGGAGATGACAAATGTATGTCTTTCAGGAAAAAGCTTCTATTAGTCTAGTCAACTCTAGAATTAGCCCAGTCCATTTTAGACCATTCTTCATCTTTATAGTCCTTTCTTTAGAAAATGAAGCTAGGTATTTAACACAAGCATGGTTAGAATGAGGAGAGGGCCAGTCTAGAATGAGGAGAGGGCCATTTACCAGTGCTGCAGGTAAAGCAAGAGTAGTAGGTCTCCATAACACTACATAGTGCCATGTAACAATGCCAGTTCTGAAAGCAGAACACATGGGTCAGTGCCGGTACAAGTGACCCTCTTCTAGAAACCTTGACCAATGGGGAGTTTTCCAGTAGGATTTTAGGAAGTGATAAGGCCAGTATTAGCACCTCTTTCACCTACCTTTTTTTTTTTTTTTTTTTTGTGCCAGGTAACAATGCCAGTTCTGAAAGCAGAACACATGAGTCAGTGCCGGTACAAGTGACAAGATATGAGTGTTTCCAATGCCACCCTCTTCTAGAAACCTTGACCAATGGGGAGTTTTCCAGTAGGATTTTAGGAAGTGATAAGGCCAGTATTAGCACCTCTTTCACCTACCTTTTTTTTTTTTTTTTTTGAGTATTAGTATCATTCACAGTAGTACCCAAATAGTTGATCAACAAGAGTTTTGTCTCTCCTCTAGTGGGAAAGAAGAGTGGAAATGGGATTCTCTGTCTCTGCCATTCACAGGAAGAAGGATGCCATATACTAGTTATTAAGCTTCACCTAGATTTATGGCATGTGTTTGCCATGCAAAATGAAGACATTATCCACAAAGGTTCTATGATTTATTACCTGGAGAGGTGATGCATCACTGAAGAAAAGAAAACTGTGAAGGAATAATAAGAGAGAGAGATAGCACAGGCAGCAGCAAGGAGGCAAAGGTTTTCTTCCTTTACCTACAGCAATTATGCTTCTTAATCCATGCACCTCTTTCAGCTCAAGGAAAGGAATCGGAATTCACAAGTATTTCTGCAGGCAAAATTGCAGCTGTAAGGCACATTCTTCTATCAGTTTCTATCACTGCTCTCCAGTCCAGTGTAATATTTGCAACTGTCTTTTCCTTCTTTTAAATTCCCTGATCCTCTACAGCAACTATATAATAAAAAATAATATATCCACCATTTCTGCAGAAGTTGGGAACTTCACCTTTTTTTCCACAGCTAAGGAGATCACAACATTCTTTCTGGAGCTTTGGAAGATGTACACTTGGGCTCTTCATGTGCCATTGACTGAGACAAAGCAAGCAAAGCTCCTGGAGATCTAGACTGCTAGACCATGACACCACTACTAAGAATCACAGTGAAAATCACTATGAAACACCTCCCAAAAAAATCAAATTTAATCCTCTCAAACTCCTGAGGTAAGAATAGTACAATTGTCGAAAACACATCACATCCTGTATGAGCCCTCCAGCTCCTTTTGAGACTTTTCTTTGAAAGTATACAAGAAAGTATAAAGTTGCTGGCATCTTTAGTAGATTGTCACTCAACTTCCTCTGTCTGGTATTGAATGCTTATGAACTACTTTGACTTAGTAAAAACACAATGGTATTTACAAAAAAAAAAAAAGTAAATCATGAATGGGTTTTAGATAAAAGGTATAAAGCACTTTGTCAGAAACCAGTGGCCTTGCTGAAGAAAACAGGGTGCCTATAATACATACTCTACAGACAGGTTAAATAGCTGAAACATTACAATAGTTTAATACAATATTTGCCATTATTTCTACTGTGGAGGTAGAAGATACCAATATAGCTAGAGGGTACATTTTACTTGATGCTATCTACTGCTGGAATGGTACTTTAATTTATATAACATTTCCAACTATTCTTGGATTATTCGGCTTTTCTAATGCTTTGCCATGCAGTTTTATGATAGAAAATTCTTCTGGAACACACAGCATAATTGAGCTGGTCAAGAAACCATAATTTGCTGTAGAAACACATTCTAATGAGGCATAAATTGTTGAGTGATCTTGAGGAAGAATGTGTATTACATACACAATGGTCACGGATTAATCCCAGCCAGTAACTAAGCACCACACACCTGCTCACTCACTCCCCCCTCAGTGAGATGGGAGAGAGATTCAGAAGAGTAAAAGTGAGAAAACTCATGGGTTGAGATAGAGACAGTTTAACAGGTAAAGTGAAAGCCACACACACAAGCAAACTGAAAAAAGGAATTAATTCCCCACTTCCCATGGGCAGGCAGGTATTCAGCCATCCCCAGGAAAGCAGGGCTCCATTACACATAATAGTGATTTGGGAAGAAAAACACCATCACTCCAAATATCCACCCCATTCCTTCTTCTTCCTCCAGCTTTATATGCTGAGCAGATGCTACATGGACTGGAAAATCCCTTTGGTCAGTTGGGGTCAGCTGTCCCAGCTGTGTCCCGTCTCCACCTCTTGTGTCCCCACTAGCCCACTCACTGGTGGGGTGGGGTGAGGAGCAGAAAAGGCCCTGACCTTGTGTCAGCACTGCTCAGCAGTAACAAAAACATCCCTGTGCTATCAGCACTGTTTCCAGCACAAATCCAAAGCACAGCCCCATCCCAGCTGCTGTGAAGAAAATTATCCCAGCCAAAAGCAGCACAACAATTCAGTATTTCCAATAATATCTCAGACTAGGCTTGAGAAAATGAATTTTCAAAGCATTTGACCATGAAGTCCAGAATGTGGAAGAATGAACCTGAAAAAAAAAAAATCAAAACAGAGCTCCACAGAAAAAGAAGAATATCCAGCATTGATATCTGTGCAGATAGAACATCACTGGGGAAATAAGTGCATGTTGGAACCACAGGAAGGCTGACAAAAGTACTTCTTTATGCCAAGAAGATACGTCTGTCTTTGCTAGACAGTCCCTTACATGGAAAATGGATCAGAAACATTCCCTGCACACTGTGCGGACAAGGGAGTGAGAAATGACACTGAGCAACCTATTAAACAGTTTTGATATGGAGTAAGTTGCATCATAAGGTGAAAAGCAACTGAATGAGTGTGTGACAAACCCAAATAACTGGCAGCATTTGTTAGATAAATGGAAGCAAGTGACAACAGACAACAAGCCGGGCTCTCTGGGCAACGACTTTGTAGCTCTTAACTTTCTGGTGAGAGAAAAAAACACCAATATTTTTAAAGGCTTTTTTCCCAGGAGCACTGACATGTCACTAGGGAATGTCAGCAAATAAACAGGTAATAAATTTTTTATTGTAAAAGGACGTGTTATGCAAAAGAGGGTTGCTATCAATATTCAGTCATTGTTTTGACTCCTTTTCCTGGGGCATTTGCAATTGATCATTTCTATATTGTTTCAGTGTGCAATATGCATTTTGGGCACAGGTCTGTGGGAAGCAGGTTTTATAAAGAATATTATTCTAAGTGACAGAAAGACTGTTCATCTGAAACAACTCATTATGACCTTGTTTGAGCAGTGGCACTGGCTAACATGTCTAAGACGCAGAGTATTCCTCACAAATTCATCGAATTTAAAAATGCTGAAAAGCTACCTTCACAGGACTACGAGGAAGGAGACAACGGCACTTCACAAGTATCTCCCGAGCAGAAAATAGCAATGAAACACTGTGCAAATTCACCGCTCACCAGAAGTTATCCACGTAGCTCCAATCAAATCAGATATATGCCCCGTGTTAGCTGTAAGCTACATTTAACTAAAAGGGTTCAACAAAGGTGACAAAGGTGTCTTTTCTTCATATTTCTGTGTACTTCACAAATATCATCTATGTATATTTACTCTAGCTAGAGTAGATCTAGCCTGTTGCTTCTGACATAAAACTCTATACATTTCCCTCATCCAGGGGGTGGGGGAGGGGGGAAATCAGTGAAATTCAAATCTTGAATTGAACCAAAACCAGACCCAGAGGGACAAGTACCAGCAATGCCCTGTCAACTAATGTCAATGGCTGGGAACGAAGTTGAGTGTTCTCAGTAAGGACCACATGCTTGATTCCAGAAAGACTTCTTACTGTATAGCCTTCCCATCAACTACACTAGAATCATAATCTAGCAGAATATTGATCTGAAATCACTCTTAAGAAAGTTGGCCATCTAAATATCAAGCAATAGTAAACTACAAAATATGTTCATTGCTTCTCAGCACACCTTGCCATCAAATTTTTCCACATCCCAGAAAATTTTTACTGAGCTTATATAGTTTATTGTGGGAGTGATAGAACAAGTGAATAAAATAAAAGTACTCTATCTTTTGTGTCATTCAAATGCAATCGGATTTGCTCAAAGAAAGAAAACCGTACCAGTCTCCATCCCCAGAGTTAACGTGCAGGACTTCCTCCCAGGTTTACTTATCAGATAAAAAGCCTCTCCATCTTCAGACTGATATTAATGCATAAATCCCAGAAATGTGCCTAGAAAAGTTCACACTATTCAACTAGAAAACATTAAACAGAACATGAAAGAAGGGTAAAATCCTTTCGGGCTAAAATATGATTTTTGTTTCCTATGGAAAGAATAACAACAGACCACGGTCTCAAAGGAAATTGTAAATTCTCCAAGAAGCAAACAAAATAGCTGAAAACTTTCAAGATTAATGATATTTGAATAAGAATTTTTTAACAAATTAAATATTCACAACAACTCTATGATTTTTGAGGCCTCAAACTTGTAACGATGTTAGACTGCAGCACACAGATAAACAGGCACTGAACTGGAGACCTCTGGACCTAAATATATCAGCTATTTCTGCTTGAGTTTAATGACCAACCCTGGAGCTAAAAACGGTAACAGCATATCATATGTGGATTGGGACCTGAGAGAATAAGGAAAAGGTACTGACCGCTGGCCAATAAACACTTAATCATGTCTATCCATCTCTCTTAGGGTTTTACACTGCTGTCCATCACTGTACCATCTGAGTGCCTCCATGTAAAATCAATAGCAGCAGTGAAATCCCTTGAAGGTGGCACAGAAACTCTAGCACACCTCCTCTTCCAGGTCAAACTCTGTGTTTGCATAGCCATATAGTCACGCTCTTTGATTTTAACGAGACTATCCATGAGTACTATGTTACGGAAACTTCCCATAATGATACAAACATTAAATTATTCCTCCAAATACTGTTGCTACTAAGAAGAACCAGATTCAGATACTATGTTTTTTTCCTAAAACTTGCAAAAACTAGCTCAAAATATAACCCATAAGCTCATAAGAAAACTAATACATTTTCTCTTTGATCACCAAGAAGTACTAATTCTTTTGAAGAGCTTTGTCTGATTCCAAAACTTGCAAATGAAGTTGAAATGGATTCAGCACTGATTTGCACCAACTGTTTAGCAATGTTTCTCCAAAATGTTGATATTTAAAGTCTTTCTGTTGCACCTATGAAGACAGACACACATGGCAACTTTGGATACACTCTGTAAATTGGTTTGAAGGTCTGAGGAACAAATGGTTTTGCAGTTTACCCATTAGCCTCACCCTTTTCATAATTTACTGTCAAAAAAGGGAATAGAGAAATGCACAGACACTCTGAAGAAGGGCTACCTCATTTCACAGAGGAAGCAATTTACTGTCTCCCCATTTACACCCTTTGTGAGTCCTAATCCTGTATCATTGTACCTAAATGATGGTACCATCATCTTCTGTCAAGCTGATGTCACCACTCCATTATTCACCACACACTACATATCAGATCAGTTAGGAATGGGTGTACTTATGTATTCATGGGGACTCAGCTTCATTTACTACCCCATGCAATACTGAGGTTGAGTTATGGTATCTCCTAAACAAATTATATTTAAACACAATTCTGATTTTCTGCACCATACAACAAGCATAATGTTATTTCATTTCTCTGATTCTCCAGAAGTTAACGATTCCTTAGCAAATCAGTAAAAATACCCCTCAGGAAAAGAGTAGGAAAATAAATATGCCAAAACGTTTGTACCTACATCTCCCTCTCTTCTCCATTCACTGAAAGGTGGCAGCAAAGAGCTCCTTTCCTAAGTTTCACAGCAGCCACAGTTTCATACAAGTATTTTGGGAATGCATGAGCTAGGTATCTTTCCAGGTGGATAACTCAAAGCTTCATTGACAACTGCAAGTTTTCTTCAAGAGATGGGATTTGTCTCATGCTAGTGCCACAAAATTAGTATGACCACTGATGTATCAACCACCCTGCCGTGAGCTGCCTACGCCTATGCGGCCTGTTGGACTGGCAGGCCGAGGGCCAACGTCAGCAGCAATGGTACACAAAGGAGAATTGTGGTACCATCATGCGGAGCTGTCTTTGACACCCTGACCTGTAAAACAAGGTTTAATGCACGGGTGGGTTGTCCACTGAATCACCCGAGACCTTAGAAGAACAGTCACAAACCCAACCTTACCCTGAATATTCTCCCTAAATATTACCTTACACTGGATACTTGTATCAGGGAACTGCAATTTCGGAGATAACAAACAAAAAGGCTTGAGAGAAGAGTATAAAGAATCCAAGCTTTCAAAACATATGCCAGCCCAGAAGGTTGAACACAATTAATTTCTCCAGTTCCACCTCATTGTACAGCTAAGAATTGAAGTAACAGTTGCTTGACTACAGAAGTATTTTTTAATATGTTCCTTTTTCATTTAATATATATATATAGACTTTTTGATTGTTGTTTTCTTGCCATTGAATGTCCAGACTAAAAATAAACTGGACTTAATTGCCAATTACATCAGGGGGAAAAAAAGGTAATGGAATGCCATGAATCTTAGGTTTTCATTAACAAGAAAGTTAAAGTGTAATATGTATGTCACTACAGCAGCAGCAAATCTCATAGCTGAAAAGGGTGTATACTGTGAATAGCTACAGTTATATAAATTATTTCAGATCTAATAAAGTCTGATTGATTGAATAATATTAGAAGACTGAACAAAAACTACTTTAAACTCACTGTCCCCAAACAAAAATTTAATGTTCTTAATAATGCCTAGAACAAAAGCTCCCAGGTAAGGCTTTGGAGCTATCAGGCTATTGCATCAAACCTGCCCAATAGCCAAGAATTCCATCTTTCCTAGATCCCCCCTTCAGCTATTACCAGAGAGCTAGTTCTCCTGTTATCCTTCCTGTTATCCTGTTGAAGTCATAGGATATTGGGGAAAAAAAAAGAGAAGGATTGAGGTTGCTCCCACTATAGTGTCTGCAAAGGCAGATGGGATTTACATGCAGGCTGAGTTCAGGCAGCCTACAAAACTGTAAGTCTGGATGCAAAGTATCTTATCTGAGCATCTGTCATTCCTGGGGCTGGTCAGTTAAGTTACCCAGCAGATATGAACAATATTCTTGCACTGCTGCACTGAAGCAGACAGAAGGTTTTTCTTAGCATTCTGTCGTGGTTTAACCTCAGAGAGCAGCTAAGCACCACACAGCTGCTCGCTCACCTCCCCCCTTACCCAGTGGGATGGGGAAGGAGTTTTAGGAAAAGGGTAAGAAAACTCATGTATTGAGATATGAACATTTTAATAATTGAAAATAAATTAAATAAAATAATGATACTACTACTACTGCTACTATTACTAATGATGATCTATAATAAAAATAATACCACTGCTAATAATGATAATAATATGTAATGAAAAGGAAAACAGCATTGGAACAAAACCCAAGTGATACAACTGCTCACTACCCACGGACTGAGGCCCAGCGAGTCCCTGAGCAGTGAGAGAGCGTCCCCCCAGCCAACTCCCCCCAACTGAGCATGATGCCCTATGGCATGAAATGTCAGTTTGGGTCAGGTCTCCTGGCTGTGTCCCCGCCCAGGTTCTTGTAAGAAGCTGGAGCACAGGTACAGGATGAGAAACTGAAAACATCCTTGGCTTAACGTAAACATTGTTTGGCAAAAACAACAAACTTTAGTATAGTGTGGACACTCTTCTCAGCACAAATCCAAAACATAGCTTCAAACCACCTACTGTGAAGAGAATTAACCTATCCCAGCCAAAACCAGAACACACTTCATTCATTAAAATAAACCCTGCTAGTGATTTATTGAATGGGAATTAGACTCTTAAAGCACACAGGCTTAGTTTGCTAGTTTTATGGGGTTTACAACTGTATGGGTATTGTTTCTTTAATAAAATATTTTATAGGTTTGTATCACATATCTTCTGGAGGCTTGCATGGGAAACTGGCATGTTACATTTTAATTTCCTAGGCACACAGGAATGCTGGATATGGACAGAAGAATCTTTACTGGCTTTGTCTCCTAAAATTGCCACTAACATTACCAGTATTTTCTCACTCTCCTCTTCCCTCCCTTTGGGCAAAATGGTACCTCAAACGCTCCTCCTTTTATGCAATGCTCTGTAAGCCTCCTCTCCCTCAGCTCCACACTCCCAAAATAGAGAGCTACGTCTGCCCCTGTTTTTGTCTCTGCTAACCACCAGATTTCTTCATTAAAAGTTTTGGCAAATTTTTCTTTACAGCATGTTTCAAAACTGCAGAAGGAATGCTAGAAAACAGTAAAAACATGACAGCATATCCTCTTGTCCTCGACCCTCACCTTATAATCTCTGTAACTAGAAAGCAATTGTATTGCTTTTTGCTTTTCTCAGGCTTTCCAGAATAATTCACCTTTCAGCAAAAAACATATCTGGAAATACATGTATGTTCCAAACATAGAAATCAAAACATTCTAATGCAAGTGAAGTTGCACTCTTACCTACAGCATTCCCTGCTGTGAAGGTTACTGTTTAAGAAGTCTGTTTATAATGCACCATCTGCTTGGCTTCTTTACACTCACTTTATTCTTTACTGTATGCTGTAATTAATGAGGCTTTCTGTATTATTAGCATAATAGCTGATGTTTTTCTCTATAAATGAGAAGCAATAGCTCCCTGATGAAAATTTCAGCTTACTTCAACAAATGAGGGGAATTGACTCAAGATTGGACCGCTCTTTAGGTGTCATTGTGGTATCTGAGCAGAAATCTGAGGAATACTGCAGACCACTTGCCTTGAGACACCATTAGCGCTAAGTTATGGACGAGCTGGATGGAGTTAGGATGGCAACCTTGTCTGTAAAGGAGAGCTGTTACATTTCACTACCCTACTCTTTTGCAGATAACACAAGAAATGAGACAAAACAAGTTAACACCAAATCTCTCTATGAGCTTTTGCTTCATCTTTGTTCTGTGGCTTCGAAATACATCACAAAGATAAGGACATGCTGCTAATGCCTCTTTGACTAGGACAATTTCTGTATGCTCCTACTGCCTCCTTTTTTTTTTTTAAAAAAAAAAAAAAAAAAGCTTCAGACCATCTTATCTTCCTGGAGAATGACTGAGTATTTTAGACAATTTTGGCTCTTTTTGTGAAGAAAGCTGATTTTGTATATCTAACAAACATGCACTCTGGTTTGGTTTCACATAGACAAAGAAGCAAGTGTCACAGAGCATGAAACCACCCCTGGCTTTCAGCTCACCGATAAGCGTGCTGTCCTAAAAGGAAGGACTCTCCTTTTTGTGGACTTTGACTTTGTCTCTTTTCTTCAACTTTCATCTACGATAAACATCATTCTGCAGACCACAGCTGCACATGAAACTTTGGAACTTGCCACTTAGTCTTAGCTAAAGCCTAACAGATAATCAACGGAGGCTAAAATGACCTCTGATAGTTGCCTTTCAAAAACTTAACAGCCTACGTTCAAAACGCATTTCTCCCTCTGCCCATCAAGAAAAATGATTTCTGATGGTCTGTGCTCACATGGAGGACTGATTTTCTCATTTGGGTGGAGTTTTATGGACCTGATTCTCACACTCTCAAGCTTTTGAGTTATGAAGACAGACCTGACAGACTGACAGCACAGATGGAACAGGGCAGGACCAGGCTACATTAACAATTCCATGCCATTTGATCTGTGTTATACACAATTAAGCTGTACATGTTTGCCAGTGATCTCTGGAATATGAGACGTACTGAAACTTCCTCATGGTTTTGAATAAGCAGGAAGAAAATGGATGAATTAGGAAGAAGAATATTGCAGAATTCCTAATGTTGCAAAAACCAGAATAACAATATTATATACTATTTTAGCATATATTTTAATATAAATCTTCTGTCAGTAAAGGTCTCCACTATATATATGTGTACCTACATACATGCTGCAGGATACACTGGTGACAGGTCTGGATAAAGGACAGTACTACTGCTTAAATCTGTGCCTCCGATATAAAACAGCATGAACCTAACCGCTCCTTACATCGAGAGGTGAGGGCTAAAATAGTTGCCGCTATTCCCCGGGAACTCTGGAGAAGAGACAAATCCCTTCTCAAGCCTGTTTAATGACTGGAGCTCATATTTATATGCCGTGTCACACGATCATACTTAGCACTACAGCGAAGTGATTAGTTCATAACAATTGATGCCTAACAAATTCTTCTCCACAGAACACTGATGTATTTTGCAAATCCCTCAGTTATTTGTTGTTCTGAAGGAATTAATGAATTGTAATAATTTTCAGTTTTGTAGGGTGGCAATAGTTGTGTTTTCAGTTGAAACATAGCAGGCAGTTGCATGTGTCACACAAGTATTGTTTTTCTTTCCTGGCTGGCCATATTCTATGCAATTATTGAAGAACACACTCATAAACTCTTACATACAAATTCTATTAGAATTTGGGGGAGTATTCATCAGCAATATTAAAATACATTCAATTATAAATAACAGTTCCTGACTTGGTTATAAAAACGATATGTACTTGCATTAATATCTGCAGGTTGATTAGTAAGTTCAGTATTTTTTATAGAACTGAACCATGAGCCACAGACAGTGTAATAACTGAAACCAGCAGATAAGAAAGTTTACTCTTGGCATTTATCCCTTCAAACTGTTACTTGTCAGGAATCCTACTCTGAATTCCATCAAATAAACCACATGTAGCCTTGAGCAACAAACCGATTCATTTCAGTATATAGCTCAACACTCATTAAAAATGTGTTAAAAGTCTAAAGAAGCAGTGAACAAAAGAGTGATTTTCTCAGAATACTACACTTTAGCTGTATATTACCTTAATTTTGAACATAAAATCGTCACAGCCTTTAAATGAGCTGTCCATGTAGATTTTCTATTGTTTCCCTGAATTTTTATTACAGTACACAATTTGAGCCTAAATGACGCTCAAAACAAATCACATACCTCCTATGGCCGTTGTTTGTAATGAATTGGTCTTCACTGGTTTTCTAGTTAAGACAAAACTCAACGTTTTCCGAAGCACAGACTGGTGGTACAAAAATACCCATGGGGGTAGAATTATGATTGTAGACGTGCACTAAAACATTCCCAACATTCCTGGAGAAACAAAACCATCAAAACACATTTATTAAGGACAAGCAATACACCAAGCAGAAGCTATACCTGATAGTGTTAAATCTAACAGCGAAGCTTGCAGATGCTACTTCACTAAATCAGATGGAGTCTAGAACTATCAGTTGCTTGGAGAAATTTTATTCCAATTTCCTTTTTGACGCAGAATGCAAAAAATGAATTTTTTAGGCTCTACTACAGCCAAGCTGATGGCTAAGGCATTCCCGTTTTGACCTTTTTAACAAATGCATATTAATTAAAAATATGGTAATTCCTACATACTTTTGTATAAGCTATTAAAAAGATAGGCCATGGGGAAGTTCTTTTTGATTCCTCCTAGCTCCACCAGGAGAAAAAAACTTTTCTATTATTATTTCCTGAAGCATTAAAACCATGTAGTGTATATGTGTACACTGACATAAGATTTGAAAGTGTGATTGTCTCTGTATGTCCATATCCATGAGTTTATAGAATTAGTTGAATGTGTATTTTTAATTACAGATTGCAACCATCTTCATAAGCAAAATATTTTGGAGTTATTCTGCTTACAGGCTAAAAAAGATGTTTTACCAAATGAAGCTGTTCCTCAGTGTGCAAGTGACACAGCTTCTTTGACTGAATAAAATGCATCTATGTAGAAAGCAACCACGAGTCTCTACCCTCCCTACTGATTTGTTCATATAGCTCCTCTGCCATGAGGATACAGCCTTTGCTTTTCACCAGCCTTCCCATTTTCTTTATGAATTTCCGTAGAATTTGCAAACACCATTCAAACAGCAAATACTAACACAGTTCATTTGCACTCCTACTTCTCACTGTGGAGGGGAGAAGATGCTTGCAAGTGTAGTAGGAATTCTGGCAACTATTTCAGCTATATGGTCAGGAAAATATTTACAGTCCACCATGGTCAGTTCTTACTCCATTATATTTTATGTTCTCATCAGGCTCCGAAAGGCTTCCTGCATGCATTTTGAAGGGACGTCCAGAAATACTCACAATCTGTTTTTTCTACTCCAGAAACACACATTTTCACTACACTTCCTTTTTTGAACAATTGATACATTAGCTGGTAGCCGATACATGAGCTAGCAAGAGAGAGACCTGAAAGCACCCCTTTGTCAGTACTATGTGTAGGAAGATTGCTATTCACTGGTAGCTGATATTCCAAAGCCAGCAGATTAAGAACTAAATCACCACAACCTTAGCTGTGTGGTTGCATTTGTAGATATCCTCCTTCTCCTCACAGCTGATTGCAGAGCTCAGCCCAGACAACATATGGAAAATGGAAAAAAAGAACATCACAAACTTTGGCCTTTTTATATAGAAGCACTTCGGGAGAATTCATGTTTGACATTTACATTCTCTCACTGCAAGCCCTTCAAGGCTTGATGATGACATGGCCTACTAACGAATGACAAGAGGTCAGTACAGGAAAAAGTAAAAATGAAATGGCTTAATGTCTAAAATACAAAGAGTAAGAAATACTGAAACACAGTTTGAAGAAATGGAAGGAGGTGTAATCTGGAAGGGAATAAACAGTACAGAGAAGCAGTGAGATGATAAAATGTGGAGTGGCAAATTGATGCAGGAAACCAGTAAGCCAGAGTAGCTTGTACTGGGTCTGATACCACCACGTGTAATGCCCTTTGTATAGCGTAGTACAGTGTACGGTACCTACTGGATCCCTGCATGGTATGAGGCAGAAGCCCAAGTTACCTTCTATAGACAAGTGCTATTCCAGGATGTCATGAAGGCACGGAGATCCTTTCAAACCACCAGTGACACAGGCTGCCTACAGCTGTGACTGTCGACCGCACGGTTCCATTAGGCGCAAATACACTTGCTACCGGCTAATGCAAAAAATCCTCCCTTACGTTACACACTTGTAAATGTCCAAATACATGGCCTAGACATAAAAACAGCGAGCATATGCACCAACTGCCATAGTATCCGCTGCCACCCTGCTCTGTGTTTAGGCAGATCAGTTTCCTCTAGTGGTGCACTCAGGTTTTGCTGTAAGACTTATTAACCGGGGCTGCAGTTGTTAGGCTGCGCAGAAAGGTTATGGTTTTCATGAACTTCCGTGATCACTGAACCACCTGCTGGCGTCCAACCAATTGTAATGAAAGCGAAACCTGCATCTATGCCAAAAGATCTTCTTGAAAGAGGAAAACTCAGCAAGCAATCTACAATATCCACTGAAATAGGACCCCCTGACCCCAAACTAGGGAGCATAGAAAGCTACTTTTAAATCAATACTTAATTTGGCAGAAAAATCAATTTCCCTCCCTCTGCAATCCATAAAATTCATCAGGAAAAAATTACCCCTCACGTATTAGCAGCTCTTTCACCCTACAGGTTTGGAAATTAATTACAATAGACAATTTCAAGCCCTGTAACAGGTTGAGATGACATGCAAGAAGGTATTTTGCAACCTGTGAATTAAAAGATAGTTTAGATGTGCTGTGAACACCTACAGCTTTCGAAATTTTTTCCAGCCTACCTTTGGTAAAGCCCAACACTGCTTTTTCAGCTACTGCTGTCTACAGAAGCATCCAGGTTTCACTCCTGGAAAACGCTCACCTTTTTGCAGATACTGTGTAGGACACGAACAATCCCACATAACAAAGCTTGTTCTGGCAGCATCCAAATAATTTCTCTTCAGGCAGCGACATCTTGTCTTTATTCTTCCACATGGGTATTCCAGCCCTGCTGTGAAATAGTTAAAGAGCTTTACTGCACAGGCACACACAGAGTTCACAGATTCCTATCAGTGAGCGTGTGCC
The DNA here is from genome assembly GCF_000690775.1 of Eurypyga helias. Classification (NCBI taxonomy): domain Eukaryota; kingdom Metazoa; phylum Chordata; class Aves; order Eurypygiformes; family Eurypygidae; genus Eurypyga; species Eurypyga helias. Next base: position 66,212 of record NW_010225059.1, read on the forward strand.
CTTGGGTATGGATGTTCCACATTTGGCTGTCTGGGCAATCTCTTCATCAGTGAACTCTCCTTTACATTCTAGATAGCTTGCTGTTGAATATGTTTTTAAATACAATGGCTTGCTGTTAAATATGTTTATAAATACTATGTACAGAATAGTATTGATCTAGCTAAGATTCTGCTTCATATTTCATAAATCTTAGTGTTTCTTTTTAGAATGTTTGCCTGCATAATACACCGAATTCCTTAGCACACATGACAGAGCCTGCTGTTTCATTACATCACTGTTTCACTGCTATTATAACCTCTATTCCTTTACCCCAAGTAACTCTCTACCTTCTTTTTTTTTCCCAGCCTGTTAGACATTTCTTTCCTGAATTTAGATTGTCTATACTCTTTAAAGGCTTCAAAGTCTTTGTGGGGATATAGTCACATCTTATCAAAGAGGTCCAGCCTCTGAGAGGTTGTTTTCTTGCACTGTATCCCACAGCTCAGATCTTTACACTTTTTGTATTCACAGTCCCATATTGTCTCTGACAGAAGTTCAATAAAATTGTCTTTCTACCCACAATATCAGGGTTCTCAGCGTTGTTGGAACTGAGTGTTATAGACCTACACTCTATCTGCTGAGAAACCTGAACTCCCCGTCTGCCTTATTATACAGTAGGCTGCTGGCAAAAGGTAGCAGTGCATCTCTCGTAAGTTGATGCATCACTTGTACTTTTTTCAGCCAATTAATTTATGTCATAATTCCTGAATGTTTTCTTTATATCCAGAGTCAAATGGTTAGATAGCAAAAAAGGTGGAGCATTCCCGTTACTATTGCTCCCCATGGCATTGCATCTCTTGCTCTAAATCTTTTTAAAGTGGGTTGCTTCCCTACTTTTTCTCTTTATTCCTACATGCTATTATTTAAAGTCTTTTCTGGTTTTGGCACTTTTCAGTTTCTGGCTTTAACTACATGTCAAAGTTATCACACAGTGTTAAAATGTGTCACCCTGACTTCCACAGTATCAAACAGAAGATGCAAATACTGTTTGAAGGCTTCACTTTATTCTTTTGCTCCTAGCCACACCAAAGTTCCACTGCTTACAGCAGAGGTGCATACTATTTGAAGATGAAAAAGGGAGACCTATCTTTACATGCACAGATTGATAATGCAGCAATAGATAGAGCTCACGTATTTGCTGAAGACAGCGCGACCAGAAAATCTGATCCTACCTCGCCAAAACTCACCCCACCCTGCTTGCTTCCATGATCCCTCACATTATAGTAAAGCAATTTTTTAATGAATAGAAGTTCTGTAGCTGTATGCAATGACTGAACTCAGTGACGTAGGGAGTTATTTACAATTGCAACCCGCTTTTTTATTCTTTATTTTCATCCCTCTTTTGTTTTGTAGACTTGAACATTGTTAATTTAAGTTTAATCTTTCATTACTCATTGCTATATTTACCACTTATCATAAATTTTTCTTTTTGGTTTTACATTTGAAGCCAGCCAGACATGACTAGAGAAAAGGAACGAGGAACAGTGAAGGACTGACACAGCATCACAAACTGAGGGACATCACAGACATCGGGACTCATACTCTATAGTGACACCACAAGATTCAGTCTGTGATCTTGTTCCCTGTTCCTCAGTCACCTACAGTGGGACTATTTTAGTGAGTTTCCTGCAGTTTTAGTACCCTCTTGCATTATTCTCGGGGATGGTGCATCTGGTGTATCTTTTACATGCAGATTAAGTTATTCTCTAAGAAATTTATGTGGTTACAAAGTTCAGGTTCTATAGTTGTTGGAAGAATAATTACAAGGTAATACACACATCATGAAACGTCTTTCAATTCACTGTTTACAGTTTTCTAAAAAATGAGGCTACAACCCATCAAAAACAAACTAGAGCAACCACGTTATCAGTGAACAGAAGTGAAAGTGTGAGGGCTCACCTGACTCGCGGGTTCTCTGCTGAAGTTGACTAATCATGTGAATATGAAAAGATGTATTTGGCCCAATTCTATTTCAGTCTAAATTGGAAGAGCAGCCTATCCATGAAAACATAAATGCTCTCTGCTTCATTGCTGTAATGGCAGTTTTATTCCTGACATGTATCAGCAGAGCTCAGATATGTTAATCAGGAAAAATTAAGAAAAAAAATTTCATTCAGCTCTGCTAGCTATAATGAGTTTGTATTTGTCAAATGTTTTTATGGTTAAATGAAAAGTTAATAATAAACAACTCTTCTGAACGGCTGGATACACCATCCATGTGCTGGGTGTGACATTCATCTTCAGCAAATAATGGTTTGGGAGGTAATTTGCGTGGATGCGAAAATGAATATACTATTTCAGTGTTAACAAGTACTGTTGCAATGAAGAGGAAATGCAAAACCACATAAAATTATGCTTTACCTGTCACAAAGTAACTTTTTCATTTCTTAAATGTTTTCACTTGGACACTATCAACTATTTAGGCTTAATGATAAGTTCTTAATAGTTATGTTTTATGGGATGTTTTGTTCAACTTAATTGCAAAAACACCACCAGTTGTTTTGTGTTAAGTAGATCACTGTTAAAAATCTTAGCTAGACTGTAGCTTTTTATTAATCCTGGGGAAGACATGAGAAAGGCAGCACCCTCAGATGCATGATAGATACAGGGAGAAGGTTTGGAAGCCTAACAGGAATGTACTCTGAAAACAGCCTCTCTCTCTCTCCCCTTTTTTATTTTGCAGTTCACCTCCCTTCCCCTCCTTAATTGTGAGGATAGTGTGTTGGGAATTCCTGCATCCCAAGTGAGTTTCCTAACAATAGTTCAGAATGTCCACCCCTTCTCTCACACCCCCCCACACATACCCTTGTATCCCATATTCCAAGAAAGCTGGCTCTTGCTCTGCTAATTGCTTCAGAGACATGTTTGATCTACATTTGCTTTGGTTTACTCACACACAGAAGGAAACGGAATGTGAAGACAATGAATCTCTGTATCTTTCCTCTTCATACTTTAAAGATCAGGTGTCTTCTACTCTAGAGACAGAAAAAAGATCGCACATTGGTGACCAACCCAGACACTGTGTTTGCACAGTGTTCTTCCATTTACTAAATCTAAACAATAAAAAATATAGTAAAGAAGGTTCTCCACTATTTATATTACGCAGTGAAAGTGTTCCTCACAGCATTAAATGATAGCGTTGCATGCAATCCTCACGCATTATCTGCAAGCTTATATACCTGTTATATATATAAACCTAATGCAGACAGCCATAATAGTTCGTATGAATAGGAAACACTGTGCTTACTGAACCACAGTCACGAAAGTTAAAACGAAATTATATTTCCTCCACCATAACACTAAAGTCAGTATATAATATTCTGAAAGAATAAGCACACAGCAATACCTAGGTTAACACTGGGTACCATACATTATTGCTCAATGCTATCGAAAAGCTGCATCTTCAGATTCTTTATTGAAACATATTACTTTACTTAAATTGTCATGACAAAGACAAAACTGTTCAATTTCAGATTTTTCTAGCACCTCAGTTTTTATGAAATTGCAGATTTTTTCGTAATAGAAGTATCATTTATTTGCTGATTAAATTCCAATAAAGGAGTTGTTCAGTCCTGATTTTTTTTTTTTTTTTTAATGCATTTAGGAGTCTAAGTTCCAAACACTGACAGGGGCATTCTCCTTTGTTCACACTCGCATCCTGGATCAGAATATGGTGATTTCACTGTTTTGTTTATCCAACCATTTCATCATAAAACACTGAATAAATAATGTCCAGCATAACTGATGCCTGCATATAAACACTGAACTCTGCATGCTTCAATATAGGTGACAACAGAGAAGCTGTAGATGCCCCATCCCTGGAAGTGTTCAAGGGCAGGCTGGATGAGGCTTGGAGCAACCTGGTCTAGTGCAAGGTGTCCTGACCCATGGCAGGGGGGTTGGAACTAGATGATCTTTAAGGTCCCTTCCAACCCAAACCATTCTATGATTCAATACGCACTGTTGTAAAATTCTACGGGTACCTCATCTGCTGCTCATTTTTTGAAAATCACCCTTGTTAATTTGTGTGAGCTATCCAAAGTCAACTCCCCATTGCTCACGGATGGATTATCCAGAGTGTGCGCTAACCAGAAACAGACATGCTCAGTGCGCTCACAGAGACTACAACCAGGCCGTGCTACCCACACCGGCCCCTATCTCATTCCTGATGGATGGAACGAGGCATTTTCACCAACCTGCCTTCATGAAACCACAACTCGGACTGGGAGCTCAGGTTAGATTTTTATGTCCACATGATGAGCTACAGGTCTAAAGCCCTGCCTGCCCCCCACACTGGTGGGCCCCCGGCCTCCCCCCCACGCTGGTGGGCCCGAATCCAGCGTCTCGGTTCTGGCATTAACTAACAGCTTCCACGTGTGGATGAAGAACCGACTGAGGCAATTTGTGGAGTTCGGATCAATGTGCCTGTGAAGAGTCAGCTGCATCCCAACTGGCCTTACTAGGGCTTTTTAGCGTGCGTTAAATTACTATTTCCGATTAAAAAAACGCCGTCAGGAGGCAGCCCAGACAGGGTACCTCCAGCACGCCGCGACCTGCAGTTGCAGGCTCCCCCCTCACACTGCTCAGCCCCTCCGTGGCCCTTCACCCTCCTGCTGAGGCACGGCCGGGCCCGGCGCGGTTTCCCCAGCCGCGCCC
>NW_010225060.1:0-6104 GCF_000690775.1 Eurypyga helias
CTATGATTCTATGATTCTATACATATTTTTCTCATGGATTGTTCAGTGTCAGAGTATATCTGGGATGCTTTCCATGTGAATTTAAATTAAAAAAAATCTTTAAACTTCCATAAAAACCCCAGATAATTTGACAACTAAAGAGCAATAATGTTACATGAGATTCTGCCACTGCAGAAACCACGACATATTTTACCAGACTATTCCTATTCCCATCCTTCGCTGTGGTAAATACCAGAGTTTCAACTGGGTAGTGTCACTTCTCCCATAAGGCAGAGAAATGTAAACAGCATAGGTGAAATCCTCACACCACTGTAGCTGTGGGAAAAAGTAATATTGGTTTCAAAGAGTGCTAGAATTTAAAACTGAAGGACAGGAAAGAGAACATAGATGTATTAGAAGGAGAGTAAAGGATTATAAGCTGGGTCATTATGAAACTCTCCACCGTCACATCTTTTTTATATTCCTGTAAATGGACCACTTTTGAGCTCTGAATTTGTCATTTCTTTCTTGACTTCTCTCAGTTTCAACACAGTGAGAAATGGCTGATGTTCTCCTATTAAGAACATGATTAACTTCTAAAGGGAGAGATTCATTACAAACCAACCTTATTGAGTTGAAGGGCACAGTAATTGAAAAGCATCTAATGCTGACTTTTTCCAGAAGAAAGCAAACAAAAATTCAGCAGCAGAGTAATGAATTTTGGAGTGACCATGAGCTGCTAAATGAACACAGGTGGCTGTTTCCACAAGAAAGCTATTTGTAATAGACTTTAAATTAGCAGGAGGGACATATAAGGTTTAAATACTTTTGAAATCTCACAAGTGTGAAAGACTTCATACATCATAACTGAAATAAAACAAGGTGATTAATAATTGTCCTTTACCTAAATGAGTTGCCAGATGCACTGACTCTCAAGTGTAAAAAAAAAAAAAAAAAATCTGGAAAAAATAGATATTCTTGATGCAAAATTGCTCACTGTACTTCCTGTTAACTCCAGCAAGCTGAAAGTGGGTAATTCTTCAAAGTCTACTTTGTATTAAGAGCTCCAGCAATGAATAATAGACATGAAATTTTAGGTTTGAATGATGACTGGGCTCACTGGGCTAACTGGTTCAGCTTCTGTAGTACAACATTCATGCAGTCATGCATAAGAACAACACAGAATTGACCTGAATTCCATTATCTCATATGCTTAAATAATTTGCTGAATTCAAGTGTTAAACTTACATTTATTATCTCACTACAGAGTTAAATGTTACTGTGCTGCTCTCTGTATATTTTTCAACACTGTGATGTTTTAAGTTAGATTAACTGCATTTATTCAGGTTCTTTGACTTCCTTTATCCTCTTAAACTACATTTGGAGAAATTTTCCCAGATTTATGTGGAGGAAGATTGGAGAAATTAAGTCTTCCAGTCAACAAATAGGAGCAAATGACAGACACAACCCATCAGCTTCAAGGCAAGGCTGAGTAACGACTGCAAGGGCAAGTAAAGATTCTTTAGTTACAGGAATTATGTCAGGAAAAGAGTGGACTTAGAAGAGAAATATTATTGACTTATTACAAATTTGAAGACATGCAAAAATATTGGGTAGCACTCTTGCTCTCTAAAGCTCCACTTTAACTTTGTGACTGTAGTCATGATCATTTTCTGCAGCACTGTTCCACTGTAAAAGTCTAGTTCAAAGTTGTGGACAGGGGATCAGTGACAATAATGGTATTAGACTACTATGGTAGTCTTATTACAGTCAGGCACACAGAGAAAAATGCTTGCTGCTGTTCTTGCTTCCAAAAATTCTCTTCTGCTAAAAAAAAAAAAAAAAACCCAAACAAAAAAACCCAAGAAAACCAAAAACATTGAAAGATAGCCTGTATATACCTTTTCTTTTCTTTGGAACTATCTAACAGTAGTTTCAAATATGGAAGAAGTTTTTTGCATTTTCACAACCAGAAATACTATGATGCACATATATGACCCACCACTTTACATGTCCTTCTCATTCAGATATGGCATATTTTGTTATTAGTGAGGTATCAGATTGCTCAAAAGATGAAAGATTAATTCAACATTTTGTTAAAATTTTGAACATTTATATATAAATGTACATTACATTACATTACAGATCTTCTATCTCCTCTAGTATTGAAAATTTTTATATATCATGGAATTTTTATATTTCATGGAATCATAAAATCTTTCAGGTTGGAAAACACCTTTAAGGTCATGAAATCCAACTGTTAACCTGATACTGCTATCATCACTAAACCATGTCCCTAAGCACTTCTTCCACTTGTCTCTTGAATTCCACCTGGGATCATGACTCAACCATCTGGCTGGGCAGCCCGTTCCAATGCCTGACAACCCTTTCTGTGAAGAAATTTTTCTTAATATCCAATCTAATCCTTCCCTGGTTCAACTTGAGGCCATTTCCTCTTGTCCTATCACTTGTCACTTGGGAGAAGAGACCAACCTCCACCTCTCTGCATCCTCATAGCTGTTGAGAGCAATAAGGTCTCCCCTGAGCCTCCTCTTCTCCAGGCTAAACAACCCCAGCTCCCTCAGCTGCTCCTCACAGGACTTGTGCTCCAGACCTTTCCACAGCTCCGTTGCCCTTCACTGGACATGCTTCAGCACATCAATGTCTGTCTTGTAGTGAGGAGCCCAAAACTGAACACAGGATTTGAGGTGCAGCCTCACCAGTGCCCAGGACAGAGGGATGATCACTTCCCTAGTCCTGCTGACCACACTGTTCCTGATGAAGGCCAAGTTGCTACTGGCCTTCTTGGCCACCTCAGCACACTGTCCACTCACATTGAGAGAGACTCCTGTCATGTTACCTGCCTTGTTGGCCTTCCCTCTGATTCTCACCTATAAACAGCCCTATTGTCACCATCATTAATTTCTAGGCAACCAAAACCCTTCTTGACATAAAGGGCTACCCACTACCTCTCCTTCCTTACCTGTCTCTTCTGTAGAGTTTATAGCCATCCATTGCAGCATTCCAGTTCTGAGAGTTGTCTCAGCATGTTTCTGTGATGGCAGCTATTATCATAGCTTTCCTGCTGGACAAAGGCTTCCAGCTCCTGCTGTTTGTTGCCCATGCTGTGTGCATTGGCATAGATACACTTCAGTTGGGCTACTGATCCTGCTACCTTTTTGGTGGGAGGAGCCCTAAATCTAACATGTCTATTCTTGGGCACTTCCCTGGCTTCTGGCACATCAACAACCCTTGTGTCTTTGCTGCTACATGGGTCTCCATTCCCTACTTCCACTGAGATAGTAGTCCAAAGGTCTTTGCCAGTACACCATACCTCAAACACAGGCCTGCCACCCCATCTTTAGCCAGCCTGTTTTATCCCTTTCCCCTGTGCAGCTACACAGCAGGCCATCCTGTAATTAAAATATTCTGGAGAGGTGTAGAAAGTTCCACTGATGAAGAAAAACACAAACTACGCAAGTTTGTAACAAGCTGCCTTTGACCACCTTTTCTTGGGTTTAAGGAGTTATATACTGCATTTTTCATTCATGATGGAGAATATATATTTAGACAAGCTAACTTTTGCCAGTACCTACATGAACTTGCTGAAGTTTCCTGGGTTTTATGATGAAAATCTTATGCAAAGCAAGCTTCTTTATGCCATCCATAACTGATACAGGCATTAAGTACACAAAATGCCACCAATTAAGTAAAATGGATTGATTCACTGTGGGCTTAACATGTATCACTTTTTCTTTTGTTCTGAGATTTTATGATATCCATACTTCTTCATCTGTGATCTTATTTGACAGATGTTATCTAATGCATACTCAGTGGGTGATACTGCTTAAGCAAAGATATTTGTTGTCCAGTAAAAACCTTCACTTGCTTTTAGCTTATTTCCTTAACAGGCTTTTAAACACTTTAAGCTAGATTCCATGTAAATAATATACGGGGAAAGTAATGCTCATATTTCACAAAACCCTTAATACTAAAAATATCTATTAGCATCAATAAATCTCATGACAGTTTTTACACTGATACATATGCCTTCTCAAAAACAGTGTCAAGGTGTTAGTTGGGATTAGTAAAAGCTGTTCAACTGAGCTTGAAATCTGCAGTACAATAAACAAAACACTGATTTTTTTTTTTACATTAAATAGAACTGCCAAGGATTTCCATTCTAATTTAAATAAATACACCTCTTACCACCTTGATCTACAGTTTGATGGTCAGGTAATATTACTGTTAGCATGGGGCTGGACTGAATGCCAGTCTGATCCAACGTAGGTCCTTTTTTCTGAGTTATCCAATGCTATAAATTAATATAATTCTGTGGAAAGGACTGAAGCTCTCTGCTGAGTGCTGGGAAGTGCTACTGCACTCTGTAATGATGTCTAGCACTGATAGGCACTGACAGCTTTTCCTCATAAAATTTCAACATAAAAGTTTTCAAATCAGCACTTCATATCAGTTTTCTACATATCTTCCAATTTAGCTTTTTAAGGAGAATGTATCAGAGTTCATGCAAATTTGATTTTGAAAAATTACTTTTAAAAGAAAAAGAAAACACTGAAAATGTAGTTTTCATTTCCTGCAACCTTTTCTGTTCAGAACTCACTCAATATTTATCCTCCAGCTAGTTACAGACTAAATAAAATGAGTGACATGGAAACCACTTGAAAGAGCAGATAATATTTTTTGTACATAAATTCTGATATACTTGGTCTATGGATAACAAAGGGCATTTCAGAAGATTATGATCTCTCTTTCTTCACTGCTTAAGTAAATTCTCCAATTGCCATAACTTTCCTAATTTTCACCTATCAAGGAAAATGATAAAACACTTATTACATCTGACCTTAGAAATATCAGTCTTTATGAAGTGTCTATTTCTCACCTTCTGCCTATTTCTCCTTCTATGTGCAATTCAGACAGGTGCTGTCTGACCTGACTATGGTCCACCAAAGTCAAGAACTAGCCTCAAGGCTTGCTGCAGACAAAAAGGTTCCCAAATGTTCTCTCAAGATTTCATGTATGTGTCTACGGTTGCAGTCCTAAAATATTACTGAAAATATTTCTTGAAAAGTTCTTACAGGAGTTTATTAGGCTTGGACACTACTTATACTTCTAGGAACAAAGTAATTTAAAATAGTTTTAAATTCTTGATGTTATTGCTATATCTGGTTCTCACATATTACTATTCAACTGATGGGCCAAAAGGATATCCCTGAATTTTATGTCAAGAAGACCAAAAAAAAAAAAAAAAAAATCACTAAGTGATAAACAAAAGTACATGTGAGCATTCCACAGCTGGAGTACTTGAAGGATTAAGATGAGTTCTTAACCTTAGGCTAGGCTTCTGTAGTTCTTTTCCTCAAGGCACCTTTAAAACATATTAATGTCTTTACTGTCAGTGTTATATTGACATGAGCAGTTAGTTCCAACTTCTGATGACTTGGAGAAGATACTTGATATTTCAGAATTGAGTGTCTAAGAATGGATCTCCACAATATGTGACTGACTTTCAGAAGTAACAAGTCTGTAAAATCTGATTTCTTTGAATAAGGATGTTTATTCTGATTGTTTCATGAGGACTGCACTAATTTTAGTACTCTGTTTTGGCAAACAGATTTGTAAAATCCAAAGTCACACACTAAAAAGTAATTTCCGAGTTGAACATCAATATCAAACTTCCTGGCTTATTAATATCAGACCTAGTAGGGAGAAGTTAAAATTTCTCAATAGATAGCAACAAAATTATACTAGTAACTAATAATCCAATTGAGTCTGACCATTGGGGAAAAAAGCATGGTATCATGGACAGAGTCAGTATGAGAGGAATTTCCAGAACTGAAAAGGCAAGGCAAATTAGGGACAAAAATCTGACATCACAAACTTTAATTTACTAGGAAGTTTAAGTGATCTTATCTCCATTCCCACTGAAGTAGGATCTGCTGACATCATATGACAAATCTGGGCTAAAAGTATTCATGAATGTTTCTGTTTCTAATTCAGGAAAGAGTAGTCATGAGATAAATAACAGTCACTTTGAAATTTAAAGCATAAGTGCCAGTTTTGAGTAAATGGGTACAGTTGTGGGGTTTGGGGTTCCCCCCCCCCCC
>NW_010225060.1:6160-22484 GCF_000690775.1 Eurypyga helias
CTTTTTTCTTATGTTTCCAATTGTGCTGGTTTTGGCTGGGATAGAGTTAATTTTTCCTCATGGTAGATAGTATGGGACTATGTTTTGGATTTGTGCTGAAAACAGCATTGATAACATAGAAAACAGTGTTGATAACAGAGGGATGTTTTAGCTATCACTGAGCAGTGCTTACACAGAGTCAAGGTCTTTTCTGCTTCTCACACCACTCCACCAGTGAGTTGGCTGGGGGTGCACAGGAAGGTGGGAGGCAACACAGCTGGGACAAGTGACGAAATATATATATATTTCCCACTGACGAAAGGTATATTCCATACCATATGATGTCAGTCTCAGAAATAAAATTATGGTAAGGTTGGCAGGGAATGCCACTGCTTAAGGACTTGGCTGAGCATTGGTCAGTTGGTGGTGAGCAATTGCTTTCATTTGCACCAACTTGTCTTTCTTGAGTTTTATTTGTCTTTGTTATTTTCCTTTTCATTACAATTTAATTATTATTTTCCTTATTTTCATTACTATTTTATTTAATTTCAATTATAAAACTGGTTTTAGCTTACCCCTCCAGTTTACTCTTTTACCTTTCTGATTCTCATCCCTCTCCCCTCCTGGGGGGAAAGTGAGTGATTAGCTGTGTGATACTCTGTTGCCGGCTGGACTTAAACCATGACAGTCCTTTTTGGCACCCAACATGGGACTTGAAGGCTTTGAGATAATAATAGATTTACCAGAGTATATTAGAATGGATTTATATCTGTTAACAGTTAAAGGTCATGATAATGATTCATCTGTTCTCAACAGTGGATTACGTGATCTGTGCCATACTCCTTTTTTGCTGTATATATTAAACATTGGTGTTGGCTTTTGCAGTTTACTGTGCTCTGTAGTGATTAGTGATATTTTGCCTGGGAGATTTGTTATTAAAACACTGACCTTGAGCTTAATCTTAAGCTGGACTCTGTACTGAAGACATTTCTGTACTTTGGGTACAATTCATGGAGACAATTAACAATTATACATCTTCCTCTGAGAGTTTTTTTGTGAAGGAAATACAGAATGCAACCTTCTTCCATGATGTTTTCTCCTTGGTACTTAAAATACTTCTATTTGTATTTTTTCAGAATATTGTTTCCATTTTATCTAAGGTTAACAAGCTATTTAGGAATATGACCTAGGCTCCACAAGATTATTGTCATGAGTGGCAAGACGTGGGGGAATATGGGCACGCATCTAGAGAATTTCTCACCTCCAATGGTCTGGAACTTCACTCATGAACAACTGCAGGATCCTAATGAATCATAGACTAATAGAATGGTTTGGGTTGGAAGGGACCTTAAAAATCATCTAGTTCCAACCCTCTGTCATGGGCAGGGACACCCTCCACTAGACCAGGTTGCTCAAAGCCTCATACAGCACCTTCAACACTTCCAAGGATGAGGCATCTGCAACTTCTCTAGGAAACCTGTCCCAGTGCCTCACCACCCTCTCTGTGAAGAATTTCTTCCTTACATCTAATCTATATTGGATGAAATGATAGAATGTTTGAAGAAAAACGTCATGTCTACTCCAAAGAAGCACAACTTGTTCTATGGTGCTGGGCCCTGGCCAGCGTCTACAAAATGCTGCTCAATATTATGCAGCACACTCAGAAAGAAGAGAGGTAAAACATACCAACAGACACCTTACCTAAACCAGACACTATATCAGTTACCCATATAACTAAATGGAAATAATGGAAGCAGAAGTTAACTCATGTAGTAAGGGATGAAGAAGCTTCTCCTAAGAGCAAGCAGAAGAAAGAAGAGGCAGCCTGTTCTGCAGCAGAGCAATCACAAGGAGGAGGAAGAGACTGAAATAATAAATGAGACAGAAACCACCCAATCCCTATCCCTAAGTGAGCTGCAAAATATGTGAAAACCCTTAGCCATTAAACTGGTGAGCTAATTCTCAGAGGGTTACTCCAGTGTTGGGTTATTGGGGCCAGCATACTAAGTAATTTGAACTGCTTCAGAAGTAGTTGTCACTGAAGTATGTCTCCTTTTGGCACCTCGACTGCCTGTGCTGAGCTGGATATTCAAAGGATGTTCCTCTCTACGCACAGAATCATAGATTCACAAAATGGTTTGGGTTGGAAAGAACCTTAAAAGATTATCTAATTCCAATCCCCCTGCCATGCGCAGGGACACCTTCCACTAGACCATTATCACACTGATAATGCAACAGGTTCAAATGGGAAACGCCGACTGCCCAGGAATTCTGGAAGTGGTCATGGACCGGCCAGAGGGCCAAAACTTCAGTGTCACCAGAGGAGGTGGCTCATGCTGAAGAGGTCCCTCTGTTTAACAAATTACCAGACAATGAAAAGCAATATGCCCTGTTTACAGATAGATCCTGTCATATTGTAGGAAAACATTGAAGGTGGAAAGCAGCATTGTGGAGTCCTACAAAACAAGTTGCAGAAGCCCTCAGTATGGGAAACACTTGGACCTGCTGGAGCAAGTCCAGAAGAGGGCCATGAAGAAAACAAGAGGGCTGGAGCACCTCTCCTATAAAGAAAGGCTGACACAGTTGTGCTTGTTCTCCACGTAGAAGAGAGGGCTCCATGGAGACCTTGTTGTGGCCTCTCACTACTTAACGGGCACTTATAAGAAAGATGGGGAAAAACCTTTTAGCGGGGCCTGTTGCGAGAGGAAAAGGGGTAATGGTTTGAAACTAAAAGAGGGTAGATTTAGGCTAGATATAAGGGAGAAATTTTTTACCATGAGGGTGGTGAAACACTGGAAGAGGTTGCCATGAGATGTGGTAGATGCCCCATCCTTGGAAACATTCAAGGTCATTTTGAATGGAGCTCTGAGCAACCTGATCTAATTGAAGATGTCCCTGCTCATTGCAGGGGAGTTGGACTAGATGACTTGTAAAAGTTCCTTCCAACCAAACCATTCTATTATACTATGAAACTGCTGAAGCAAAAGAGTCAGTTTGCAGAAGTGGATGTCCTCCAGCTGGTGATACTCCTGAAAGAGAAAAATGGCCAGTATTTTATCTCTACACTGACCCATGGATAGTGGCAAATCCTCTGTGGTGGTGGCTACAGCAAAGGAAGTAGATCGGCTGGCAGTGCAGAGGTAAACCCATCTGGGATGCTGAAATATGACAAGATATTGCTGATTGTGTAGAAAACCTGGTTGTAAAAGTACAGTGTGTAGATGCTTACGTAGCCAAGAGTCATGCCACTGAAGAATATCAAAACAGTGAGCAGGTAGAACAGGCTGCTAGAATTGAAGTGATTCAGATGGATCTGGATTGGAAATATAAGGGTAAGTTATTTATAACCCAATGGGCCCATGACACATCAGGACATTTAGAAAGGGATACAACATACAAATAGGCCTGTGATTGAAGGGTGGACTTGGCTATTGATGCCATTGCACTGGTTATCCACGAATGTAAAAAATGCACCATAATCAAACAAACCAAGTGGCTAAAGTCTCTTTGGTAGAGGATGGTGTCTGAAATATCAATATGGGGAAGCCTGGCAGTTTGATTATATCACACTACCACCAACATAACATAGCAAGCATCATGTGCTTACAATGGTGGAAGAAACTACTGGATGGTTGTAAACATAGCCTGGTACCCATGCCACTGCCAAGAACATTATCTTGGGCCTCAAAAGCAAGTTTTATGGTGACACAGGGATCCCTGAAAGAATTCAATCAGACAACAGGACTCATTTCTGAAACAACCTCATAAACACCTGGGTCAAGGAGGATGGCATTGACTGAGTGAATCACATTCCCTATCATGCACCAGCATCCAGGAAAATTGAACAATACAATGGACTGTTAAAAACTACACGAAGAACAAGGGGTAGTGGGACATTCAAGCATTGGGATACACATTCTGCAGAAGTCACTTGGCTAGTTAACACTAGAGGATCTGCCAGTTGACCTGACCCTGCCCAATGAAAACCCCTGTGCACTGTGGAAAGAGTACACATAAGGAACTTGTTGGGGAAAACAGTCTGATTTATTCCTTCCTCAGGAAAGGGTAAACCTATTCTTGGAATTCTTTCTGCTCAATGACCTGTGTGCACATCATGAATAATGCAGAAGGATGAGGGAGTTCAATGAGTACATCAAGGTGATTTAATCCGGGGTGAAAGTAATCCATGATTTGAGTTGTATGTCATGGGAACTACTATAGCAGGAATCCCTTGTAGCTAGCCAGGCTAGGAGCAAGGGGAGAAGCTTATTGCAATGTTAAACCCTATAACATAGCCTAAAGGGACCAGGGTTTGGAAATTGTAATGGATATACCTTTTAATTGTTCTAAACTATGATTTGAATTGCATGTTATAGGATCTACTATAGCTGGAACCACCTGAACCAATGGAGGACAAGCATTGCAAGAGGCTGTGCAAGTGTAGAGGTGACCCAACCTGATCTGGCTTTGGTGCCCAGGTACTCCACACAACACACCACCTCTCCTGTCCTGAGTGACCACCATAACAAATGAAGCCCAAAGCTGTGGACTAAATGAACTCAGTGGACATTTTATGGACACTTGTGGACTTTTATGGATATTTCACAGGAATGGTCCATAGACTGAGAGAATGATATCTACGTATTATATCAAATGATGGTAACAGGGGTTGTGGTTAATGAGGTTGTATTGGATACCGTGAGATTTGAGCATGACATAAATGTGTGGTGCTTAGTTGCCAGCTGAGGGTAAAACCAAGACACTAATACTAGTGTGGGTTTTGGTTTTGGGTTTTTTTTTTTTCTAGATGTCAGCTACATGATATATACAAGCATCACAACTACACGGCTACTGTGGTCAAGGAAAGCCTTCATGAGTATACAAGACTGATCTCTGGTTTATAGGATTTTTGTTTGGTTTTAATGTTTAAAGAACATAGACCTAAGCTCACGTTGAAGCATTTCTAGTCTGGGAGAAAAAGCCTAGATAAAATATAATTGCCAAAGTTAAGAAGCAGACAGGTATGTTTAATCACTTCAGAATAAGATTTAAGGTCTCTTATAACCTAGATTACTTATCTAGCCAGTTCAAGACAATTAGTCAGAAAGATGTGATTTGAATATGTGAGTGTTTATTTTCTCTAAGTAGTTCTGCCCTTGGTATCACTTTGTTTTGTTCAGAGTAATAGTAGTATTCAATTAATTCTTCACTGGGATGTTGATATTACTGGTCATCAGGTTATCGACTTGTTCACAGTAATTGAATGATTTGTATTAGAATTTGCTTTCCATGCATTTACGTGGATTATCATGAAAGAGGCATCAATCACTCTTTATCCAGAATAAGAGTGTTCATTCCTTGAGTCATCACACAACTACTGTATTTTATAATTGCTCTTTATCCTAATCCAAATTCAGCCTCATGTGCTGACAAATAATTCAAAATATTCTTGATGTGTGTTGTCATTCTGGAAATTATGTGTGCTTTTTGAGTGTTTATTGGAGCCAAATGATTTCATATGCTTTAATATATTCATGAGGAAAAAAAAAAAAAGACTTTCTATGCATTCCATCAAGAAACTAAAAAATGTGCCAGAATGAAAATACAAACATGAAAAATGCAGAAATCTATTCCTCCAACATGTAAACCAGGGCACTTAGAGCAGACATATTAATCAAAATCATCTTTAGAATTTCACATTTCCAGTTCTATAAACATTAAAAATGCAAGTACTTCAGATGCTTCAGTAGCAGCTGAGACCCAGCCTTCATTATATGGAAATTGTATTAGGAAAGTGTGTAGGTAGTCAGTACGACAGAAGGTCACAAGAGGAGAGTATTGAGGTGAATATCAGTTTACTCCAGATGGTAATTTCAGGGTAGGAAAAAAGATGAACTAATTAGAAAGACAAAACAAGAACAAGACTATGGATGCTTTTTTCAGTTGAATAGAACATTTCACCAGAGTCATAGAAGAGATTTCTTAAAAATTATATTGCTTATATAGTGAAAATGTTGAAGACCTAAATCTTTTCTAGTTTAGTTAGTTAGTTAGCTAGTTATTCAGTTCACCTTTGGCGGGGGGTGGAGGGAGTGGGCAAGAAGAGGGCAGCAAGAAAATTAACATTTTCTTCTCTCCAAACTGATTTGGGGGAAAAAAAAATACCAAACACAAAAACAAAGACAGCACAACACCAAAAAAAAAAAAAAAAAGACAAACCCAAGGCAACTGTTTTGGCTTAGTCATTACTTTTATGGGTATAAAAAAAGGAGAAAAAAGAGAGTTCACTGAAACTCTTCTGGCATTAACTCATGTATTTTTAATTTTTTTAACAAACATATTTGATTCTTTTCTTTACTTAACCGAAATGAAACCTTAACATTCAAGGCCAAAGCTGCTTTCAAATGCCCACCCAGATTTTTTATGGGGTCTATATAACTTTATACAATTAACAAATCTGATGTAAGTGATCCAAAAAAATGATAGAATTTATAGGAAAAGAACAATATCGTAAGAAAATTGGTCCTGGCCTCAATTGCTAGGTGAGGAACAAATTCCTCTATCATATCTGACTTCATTTTTTATTCATGAGGATTCCCAGTGAGGCCAAGAAAAATGTAATGACAGAAGCAACATGGGATATTCCCATGAGAGTACATGAGATAGGACCTCAAGAACTGCAATCTGTTATACCCTTACAGAAGGAAAAAAGGCAGATCTGAGAAAGACACTAATAATTTAGGTATTAAGCATATGCTTGTGTCTGACTTCTGTTATAGTCAGTTATCTGCTTATTTGCTATTATTAAATCCTAACTGCTTATCAATGAGGTGTCACTGATACAAAGTGGCAGGAACAAAAGCTTGGAACTAAAATGAAGGATGCAGGAGACAGACAAGATGTGTGAGTTATTGGCAGTAACTATATGCTACCAGTTTTATGTAAAAAGTAGACTCCAGGAAAACTCTAAAGAAATACAGCAGCATCAGTAGATATTAACAGGTTTTTTCATCTTACTTTTCTCTAAACAAGGAAATTTAATGTGTACTGCAAATCATTGAATTATTCATTTAATTTAAAAAGCACTTTCTTCTTCTCTTCTCTGACCCACACTATCTTACACATATCCTGAGTTTAAGTGAAATCATTGCTCCTGTCAGCTGATTAAAACCTAATCCAAATGTCATCCTTTCCGTATTTGATCCATTCTAAAAGTTTTGTGTGTGAAAACCCAAGCTTGACTTCTCTTTCATTTCCTTCCTTGGCATTACTCTGTTCCATCCTAGTTATTCTGACACAGGTAAAAGTCACATATACACTCAGCAGGCATCCAGCTATCCCAGTGGCAGTATGCCATCAGCCAGACTGGTATAGGGAACACAGGAACCTTGATAGTCTTCTGTAATTAAAACTAATTCTACAGATTTTCCTTGGGCCTTGCAAACAAACATTTCATGCAGTGAGGAAAAGCAAGATGTTCTAATCAGTCTTTCTTCCTTAAGAGATCATGTTGGGTATGTATGCTGACACCTCTGGGAAAGCATAAGAAGGGGCAAAATGTTGCCCAGCAGTGAGGAGTGAGGAAAAAAGTATAGATTCTTTCATGAAATCTCTTTACAGTTCCTAATACTGGATGCTCATCAAATACATTGATAATACACATAGATGAACGGCTAATGTAAAGTGTTCAATAAAAACTATCTCCTTTCACTCTCATACAGAAACACACACTGTGTGTTAGCCTCACAGTGTGAGGATTCTCAGGTTCCTGGAATATCTAAGTTCTGAAGAAACTAAATCATGAGGTCTGGTGTTCACATGTGCATGATATATTAATTCATTCTGTGACTTTCCAGAGAAAAGGGTATAGATCTTAATACATAAATGCTGTATGGGTCTCTATCATATTGAAGGAGACATAAAGGTTACCAGTGGTCACTAATATCTATAATATCAATCTGCATTACTCAATAGTTACTGAAAAGCATTAATTGTGGTTGTTTGATGACGTGTCAGCTGTCAGATAGCTAAGACTGTTAATGTACCCCTTGATGTCCATGTTGTTGCAAGGATGAGTGTTCCTGACACAAAACAGGGAGATCTGATTGAGCTCTTTAATTCCCTCTTGAATTGCCAAACTTCTCAAATCAGCAGAATAAAGCACAGCAACTCTGATATCCATTGGAGTGGAGACTGAATAGGAGGTTCAGTAGTAAATTTTCCAGTTTTAAACTGCCTTCTCATACCCATGAGATTGCTGTTATCTTATATCTATATTCTTATATGGAAGATTGAACTGCAGTACCTCAGACACTGTGATGTGATAATCTCACCTAAACCCTTGCTGCTGATCATTTGTCAGTGAGCACACTAATTTTTAATTTTCTGACCCTGGAAGACATTGAACTTGTTCTCCTCCTCCTAAATCTAATTCTTAACACCTGCTGATACTGTTTCCTAAGCAACCATCCACCAAATATCTGAAAGAATCATAGTGAAGAAAGTGGTGATGATGCAACAGCTTCTCTCCTGCAAATGTTATAACAGCATTTGGCCTGGCAGTCAATGGATCACCTCATTACCCAGATTCTGACATTATTCCCATAGCCTAAGATCCCAGACACATCCTGAGGGTGTGAAGACTCAGTGGATACCGATATTTGGCTCTGCAGCATTCTGAATATACAAGGCAGCAAGTAGGGGAGTTTTCACTGGGTTTTGGTCAACAAGCTGAGGCAGATTTGCCCTGATGGGCAGGTGACTGGAATAACTTTGCCATTACTTTGTAATATCTTGGTCACCATTTGGGTTCCAGAACTAGTGTTCAGTAAGACTGTGTGGGATTCAGGGTCACAGATTATTTCTTTCCCAAAAAAACTGACCAGCAAGGACTTAGACACTTCCTTGCAGAGAGTAAATGTGTTAAAACCTCATACACCAGCCACTGACATAACTTTGCAGGGGCCTTATAATAGAGCTGAGAATTTGTAAGCAGGGTTCCAGGTCATGATAATCTTGTGGCCCAGAAATCATGCAGCATGCTGTGAGTTAATAGTTAAAACACCCCTGTTCAGACTGTTAGGATCCAGACCATTATGAAGTGCTGAGTATAGATAGCAGCTTCAGTAAGAGGCTTACATGCATCAAATTAGCAGATTCTTTATGCACCAAATCTCCCCTACCAACATAACAACAAGGAAATACAATATCAAACAATCATTCAGGTTCTGGTTCTTATTCCATCATTGTAGCACAACCCATCCTTGACCATCAAGGATGTATTACGTTCACTCAATGTTTGGTTTTTGGTTCCGAAAATCAATGTTTTCCTTTTTACTTTGGAAAAATTAGTGCAGTCTCTACCACTTCAACATACAGAAGACAAAAGGACCAGGAAGAATGTCAGCACTGACAGTTGTAACTGAAGAGTAAGTGTTATTATGATTTTTGATAGTGTCTAATTACTGAAAACCCCTACAGCTGTTATATCTTTATTAGGTCTGCTTCCATCTTCGGCACCTCTAAAAGCATGATCATCATCTTTGTTCAGGGCAAAATTTAATGTAATATTTCTTCTCAAAGCAAAAACTTTTAAAAAATTCTTTTTTTTTTTTTTTGAGATGAATGAAATCCTACAAAAGGTGGAAGTATTACATTCAGAAACATCTCCAGTATATATATTTTCTGTAGAAACTGCCCTCTAGAGATTAGTATTTCATCAGTACAGAATAGAGACATATTTACAGATTTTCTGTTTGTCTATTGTGGTTGCAGGAAATTCAATTTAAAAATTGCAGCTAATAAAAGTTCAGTGAAGAGAGGAACGGCAGCCATAAAACTGAAGTTAATTTTTGACCAGAAATATTCAAATAAAATTATTTTTTATAAAGTTTTCTAATTTCTCCAGTGTGACACATTATCCCTTTCACACTATTTTTCACATAGCTTTGGGAACAACTTGTACCTAGCCTTACACAAAGCTTTGCATTATTATAATTTCATTTGCATGTAATTAGGCAGAAAGTAACCCTGTGTATATGTTCATGGCTGGAAGACATGGGAGAGATAAAGAATAATTTTTCTTGAAAACTTCAAAAATCATATGGTCAAAAATATAATATGCTTTTTTGGTTGTTAAATTGTAGCAAAAAGAAGAGAATTAAGCCAAAGTCAAATGTCCAGCCATCTGGATCAATATCCTTTGCAGACACTTAAAAGACCTGTATTTTTGTTTATTAGCTGTCAACAGTAAATACTTGCATAGCCTTTTGTTAGTCTAGTCCACTATCCAGTAAACCACTATCCTTTGTTTTAATTATGAGAATAGTTTCACTGAAGCTTATATGTTAAATTCTCTGCAGCACCAAAATTTTAGTTTATGGGGTCATCACCTTGTTGCCAAGTAAATTCAATTCCTAATAGCTGCTACTCTAGGACATTTAACTGTATTAGGTAAAGTAATAATGGGGTTTACTTCATTGGAGTATTCAAAGATGAGTTTTGCATTTAGTGAACCCATGCGAATGCCATCTATCCATAAACAGAAACAAACTTAGCTTTAAGGATGCAACTGGCCCTGATGACCTCAGTGACAAAGTGTATAGAAAAAAGCCAAGCACATATCTTCATGATTTTCTGAATCAGGTACAACAGCTTTAAATATCAGAAGGACAGAAAGCATAGAAAGCTGTAAATAATAATAAAATGCAAAAATAGATTAAAAGCGGATTTTTACAGTGAATGGAAATACATTTTTCCCTTGCAGAGGACAATACAGATTTTTATTTTTTCTGTGGACTATCTCACAGTGACAGAGTAAGTGTAAGCAAGTGTATCATCCAATTGTACACTTCACTCCACAAGCCAAATGTACCTATGGAAATGAACCCTGCTACCAAAAACTGCTATAATGTGAAAGTGCAACAGTACGGACAGAAACTCAGCACAGTGACATTACCAGGCACACTCTGAACAAGAAATTGTCAGCAAGATGGGACTGAGTATGTAGAAATAATAAAATACTATATATTCATTATTTGCAATTCTTTTTGTCTTTTTAAAACTATATAAATATGTAAAAAGAAAGTTTTTCAGATGTCATCACTGCAACTCATACGTCACCTCTGAATCCATGCTAAATGCATACAGAGTTCCTCAGTATGATACCTGTCATTTTCCATGCAAAGAAAATGCTGAGACTGCTGCCATTCTAATGCAAGGTCCAGTCTCCTCAGTTGCATAAATTTAATCATATATCTCCTCACTTCTAAGATTCTGGCCTACAATTTAAAAAAGAAAAATAAATAAACAGTACAATCTTTGTCCTTCCAGGTAGGGACCCAAAATTTTTATTACTTTGTGTATATGCTAAATACATCAATGGCTTCCTGTCAAGGAAAGTACAATATTTTTGGTTTTGATGGAATTTATTATTGCTGCACTGATAGTCTATTGGATGTTTACATTACTATTAGAAAATGTTATTTGTTCATACTCTGCTATTCTTTTTAGTTACTATTTTTTTCCAAAAGATTCTAAAAAGCCAACTGAGTAGTAAAAATACCATAATAATAAAATACTGATGTGGAAATATGTATTGTAGCTGGAAGAAATCACACATCTAAATGCAGATGTGTATCATTACAATGATATCTTATGCTAGTTATTAAGGGCCCATATATACTGAACAGTAAAGGAGATTACTATTTTTCTTAAAAACAGCTTGCATGTTGTATAAATTTTATACTAAACAAGAAGCCTCACTGAACTAGAAACTATGTTCAAAGTACATGGAAATTCTACAGGGATTGAGGATAATCACAGCTTTAGAGTATAGGCCAGGTTGAATATGATAGTGCTGAGATCCTTCAAGCCTCTTCAGCCTCAGCTGACAGAATACTTTGCTTCCTCGATTTTTTTTTCAAACTGCTTTCAAGCACTTGCTTGACTCTTTATCTAGCCCCAGTTCCAAACTGTCACAATTCCCAGATTTTTCTTTATTTGAACTTATCCATACAGTTGCAGCTGTTATCCTTCCACAGAAGACTTTGCCTGCAATGTCAGTCTCCAGGTTACAAGAACCAGTTACAGAATTTGTTACCTCCACCCTTTATCAAAACCCCTCTCCTTATTACCTTAAGAATTTCAGTTACCATTTTTTTAAAATGTTCAAATTTTACTGCCTTGGTGGGCACTGCAGCTTTCTCACATTCCTGGATTCTAGCAAGCACTGAAATAAGTGTGTGCAGACATGCATGTGGTGACAGAGGGACAGGTTCACCCTCAGGAAACTCCAGAAGGAAAACTTTTGAGGATTAAATATTAAACTATTGCTAACAAAAGGTTCATTGCTGTGTTCCATGTTTAAAAAACCTGAGCTGGGACATAAACCAGTCATTTGTACTCTTTTGGTAAACAGGGGCCACTAAAATCTGCCTGTTGAGGCTGCAGGCTAAAAAATATATTAATTTTAGGGGAGGAATGAAGGAGGGAGGTCTTCAACCATCACACAAGAACAGACATGTTGAAAGGAAGTTTTATAATTGGCCTCAGGGTTGAGGTTCATACATTAGAGAATAATTAAATTTCATTGTTAAAATATGTATCAGGCCCCAAGCTATTAAATTAATTAACTTTAGGAACACTATTGAGCTAGAATTTATAATCAAATAGACAGATGGCATTTAGAAGCCTCTTTAGGCACTATGCAGTTTGGTAATATTTATGAGGAATTTGATGATTTAATGATTATCCAGCATTTTTAACTAGCTTGTTGGTGTTCTGACACTACTGACTCATTCGTCATTTAGTTAAATATTAACCACAGCTCAACTCTGAAATATATTTGTGGGTTTTACCTAATTTACTAAGTTTCAACGTATTGTATATAACAGCAACACAAACATTTCACAGCACCAGATTTTTACAAAATTGTAAGGATCTGGGGTGATACAGGCAGGTGACTTAAGAAACATGGACTTTTACAGGCCTTTCTGTAAGATGATTAAAAAAATAAGTTATTAAGTTAGGTTTTAGAAACTAGTTGAAAATGTAAGGAGAATCCAGGAAAATAGTCAGACAAGACAAGGGAGAAGGAATTAACATTTTCTTTGTTCTGTTATGACTGGCCAAGAAGTAAGAGCAGACAAGTTTGAACAAACCTAGAAAGAAAAATTAGCTAAAGTTTTGATCTACTTTGTTTAAATAGAGACTTTGTATCCTTTTACTGTTGTGCATCAATGGTAACAATCAGATAATAAAAGTGGCTCCTCTGGAGCATCTCATCACTTAACCTAAGCATTACTTCTTATCAGTATCAACTATTCCAGGTATGCCATTTTTAAACAACCATGTCTTATCTTACTCTGTAAATAACTCATTAATTTCAATCCATTATGAATAAAAATGCTACTTGATCTTTAAGCATTAGAAACCATATTCTGTTTCTTCTTTCACTTCGACATGTATTGCTATTACTTTTGCTTTATATGTCATTATCAATCCCATTTTTTGCAAGCACCTTTTCAGTTTTTCACTCACACAGAATACTTCTATATAAATCTGCCCAGCTGAAACACTAAAAGCTCTTGTAAAGCATAGAGCTAATCAACAACTCTTCATTCTAATAAACACAGAGTTCTGTGAAATATGCAAAAGAGAAACAAGGAAAACATTAAAGTATTAGGGAAGAATACGAATTTTCACTTCCTTAAAATAGTGATTTCCATTTACAGATCATTGTATAATTCATTAGTTTCCTAACATTCTCCGATGGAGCAAAATATCAAAATTGAGGTGCATGTTCCCTTTTCTCTCATTACTACAGCTTTTGATAATGAGCTCATAAAGTTCTAAATAATTTATGGAACCACACAGTTCTGAGTACCTTCTGAAGGAAGAAAAGAAATCCTCATTGAATGACCTTTAATGCACAAAGCATTTTTCCACATATATGAGGAAAGCTTTATATTTATTATGGTATTGTTAAACATAGTTTTAATGATGGATGGAACTTCCAATTAGGCCAGTGTGAAGCCATCATATCATAGGAGACTGAATTTTAATATTCATTTTGTATGGCTGAATGAAGGTTAGGTTTTGTTTCAGTTTTAAATTCTTAGAATGTCAAGTGAAATAAGCCACGCCATATGAATATTGAGAAGTCTGAAATTTCCAGAGTTCCTGAAAAGTATTGATTTTGCCATTATTTTCAGTATAAGCACTTCTGTTGGTATTGCAAGAAGAGGACAACTGTAGTAATTTTTTCACACAAATGATCGAATGATGGTTTATTCTTCTTCCTTGGTATTTCTGGTAAGTAAGTGGCAAAACCCCCTCATCTTGTAAATACAGAGAACTTTATGAGACTTTTTTTTCTTCTTTCATTTTGCCTATATTCACCTCAAGAACAGGACACGAGTTCTTCAAGCAGTCAAGTTAGAGAACATCTAACAGTGCTTATGTTTAACTGTTGAGGATCTCAGTAAGGAATCTATTTTTAAAAGAGCTGAGTAGTAAGATACATCCATACTGTAAATAGAAAAAAAGACTATTCATAAAGACAGGCAAAACAATATGTATCCCTCTGAAAAACAATAAATCAGATTTCACTGAGTTCATATTGGTTACTTAGGTGAATATGCAACTCATCATGCAAAAGCTGGATATACATACTCCATGAAATAAAAAACGTTTCCATTTTTGGCAAGAGTACTGTCCATCATTCTATCTTAATGTCACTCACATATTGTGTATCTTCAGTAAAATGGACAGAAGTATTTAGAATAGAAACTTTCTTACCATGTATGCAGAAAAATTAAAATCACGGAGGCAAGCCCCTAGGAAACACTGAAATGGAAATAATAAAAAATGTTAGTTTACTGTGCTAGAGGGAAAAAACTGCTTAGCCACAGGCACTGATATTTCAGCTTTAACTTCATTATTAAGTGATTCTAGATGAAGCAGAATCAACTTGTTGAAAATTCTATTACTTTTCCATTAGTTTCAGAAGAAGAACGCATAATATCAAGTTTTTTATTCTAAATGACAATAAACAATAACAGAAATTTTTAGTTAGCATAACATTGAGGTAACACATTATGAGATGAGTATTTTCTGCATTACCTGAGCAGAATATGCTGAGAGATTTTAAAAGATAAAAACGAATATGCCTTATATGCTAATATTTGAGTGCATATGTTCAAGTAATCCTGTAAAACAGATTTCTTGGACTGGGCTGTAAGACTGGTAAGCATCTGTATTGAACAGAAGATAGAAGCACTTAAAAAAATCTGATATAGTCTAACAGATTTAATTATGGTTTTAAACCACCTGTTTGATGAGGTTTAGATAGGGAGGGAATTAAAATAATTCCCACTGTTAACCTATGCTGGGTATAGGGGTACATGGTCTAGGAAATTCCTACTGAAATTTAATCATGATCACTGCTCCAGAGGACAGTGAAAAAATCTCACACTGCTACCTCCAAAATATGATCATGTTTGTCAATAAGAAGTGAAATAGAAGGAATTGAATAGCAATTCTGTGAGGATGTAGGGAGTCAGTTTGATTTGGCTTTATAAGACAGATTTTCTTTTGGACTAAAGATGGCAAAATACAAATATTCTTGTCTAACATGCTCATAAAAAACAAAAGCCAAATTCTGCATAAGAGAACATCTTTTGGTTTACCAGTATTTCTCACATTATTAAAGCTATCTTATCAATAAGCTAACTGGTTCAAGGTGGCAACTGAATTGTGAACAGAGTAGGAAAGTCATTGCTTTATACAGGTTTTGAGAAATGAACTCACTTTTCTGTTTCATGTATGTAAAAGACAGGTAACTTGAATCCTCACATTCAAAAACTCATGCAAGAAACAAAGATGAAACATTCTACTGTCAGGCAAAAGTATAGGCTGAAGAGCCTGCATTAAAAACAAATATATTTTTCCAGTCATGAGAGCTAACAGAGATACTAAAATAAAAAGCTGGGTTTAGAAAGAAAATATAGATCTTGGGTTTTATGTGAGATGGTTTTTGTTTTGGACAAGAAAAAAAAAATGGCAATGAAAGTATGCAATAGTGTCTATGTCCGCCAGGAAAAAGGAAGAGCTTAGATAGCTGAATGTGAACTGGTATGCCAAGCCATTAAGCAGCAACTTTTATCCACTTTCTCCCAAAACACATACACACACAAAGCATTTCAGAAACAGATTTCAAAACTGACTCAGGTTCAAAATAGCTCTTGCCAACAGCTCCTCCCAAGCACCTCGCTCCTTTAAAGTACTGATGTGGAAGAAAGAAGATTTTACAAAGCATTTCCAATGTCCTAGACAAGAAAAAGGG
>NW_010225061.1:0-1395 GCF_000690775.1 Eurypyga helias
TCTATGATTCTATGATTCTTATTTCCATTCTGTTTTCATAGATTTCATTGAACAGGTGACAAGGAGCCTCTTACCTACCCATTTTAAAACTGTAGAGGCTTGACTTAAAATCACTTCAAGGTGGTTGAACATCAAATGAAGTGAGTTGCCACTGCCTTCAGCGGTTCTTGTGTGAAAAACACCACCCCTGTGCATTCTCATCTTTGCTGGCATAGGATGGCTGTGACTTCCCTTTGCTGATGCCCTGTAAGTACTGAGAAAGCAAATTAATATCTTATCTAATTTTTCAGGTGAATATAATAGGCTCTTCCAACACTTAAACTATGTCATCTATAGCAACGTGTGTAAGGTAACACTAAATTCAAGCCATTTTATCCCAAAGTCCAGAGGGCCTCCACAGGGGATGCCTGGTCAGTATAGCTCATGTTTTTAGCTTTAACTATCAAGCCTACAGGAAACCTAATCCGGGGGTACTCAAATGTCACTAGCCCACAGGCAGCAGTAATGAACAAGTACTGTGCTGTAGAAAACATTGTACTTTTCTTCCTGGTCACCCTCCCTTCTAATTTTTTTTTTTTACATTCCCTGTTTTCCATGTGGCAGACACATTTCATACAGGCTGGGGGGACACCACTGCCCTGACCTGAGTCTTCTGAAAGAGAAGGTTACCAAAGGTGCCTTAAGCACTTCACTCAAGGTTTAAACTTCTCCTGTAGAAAGAACATAGTCAATCCTTTCTTTGTTTCCTTGTAGGTAAAAATTACTGCTAATTACTGCTTGGCGCTTGTGTCCTTCACAGCAGCCCTTCCTGTAATTGCTCCTTTCCAGTAGAAAGCCAGACGCATGCCTTGTTGTTGGGTTGAGCATCACACCTCCCCCTCCCCTCCCCCCCCAATAAAGCCTACAACAGCAAACCCATGCTTATACTAGCTGAAAACAGGTCTTTGGGTCTGTTGCCAACATGATTTAGAAGGGATCTCTAAGGAGGTGGCTCTCTTACAGGTTAAGTGAAGTCATGCTCTTTTTGGGTAGTGTGAACTGGCATTTTCCTTTTAAAACAGCCTCTTTGTGTGAATGGGCTGAGGGTGTGGGCTGCCTTTTTTTTTTTTTTTTTTAAACCAGCCCTCCCTCAGCATATGACATCACAGTCCTCTAACGAGCTGAGGAAGGAATTTGACTTAATGAGCCAAAAAAAGTGAAGGATCTTGTGGAAAACGACATTTTTGGGGTTTGCCTCAGAGTTTACAGGAACAGAGAGAGAAGGGGTAAGCTAAGATTTCTGACCTGTGACTTGTATCTTCGTTGAGTCTTTATCATTCGATAGCGAGAGGAGAATTTAAAATACCATTTTTCCCTGTGATGGCTGTGGAATTCGTGGCTCTGTGGCTGGTCTGT
>NW_010225061.1:1442-1817 GCF_000690775.1 Eurypyga helias
TTCATTGTAAACAGTAGGCAGGGCTTTCTGAAATTTACAGCTTTCTGCTTCAGAGTAATACAGGAGAATGTTGGTTCTCGGGAGAAATAATACTTTTGTATATCCTGTGCATGCGATAACTAGGAAAGCCACCCACATGTTCAGGGTCTATATTCTTTAAGCAGCACTCGCAAAGTCTTTTGGTTGAATTTCGTTGTTCTGGAGGGGTATGTATCCCACTAGTAGAGGGTGTTATCCTTCTTGACACTGTAAAGCAGACTTCAGCTGATAAAGAGGCTTTCAGGGTGTCTGTTCAGCTTCATCTTTTGGTTGTTTAGAGCACTGAAGGAAATGAAGCGTAGTAGTGTGAGCAGTCACATTTTGCAGCAACGGCAT
>NW_010225061.1:1843-2551 GCF_000690775.1 Eurypyga helias
AGTTGATACCTCTGTGCTTGCACCAGGATAGCTCATTCTTTAGCTATCTATAAGAAATGAGGAAGGATATTTAGGGTAAAGTATTTGAAAGCCAAGACGACATGATCTTCATTCTAGCCCGTGCTTTGGTTTTTGTGTACGCAGGCTGAAGTCTCACCCGGTCACTTCAGACACTGAAAACTGAGTTACAGCTTGTGCGATGGGCTAGTAAACAATGCTCTTTTTAGCTGAACTGGTTACGCCATTTTTGTCTGCTCCCCCTCTCCCCTACAGAAACTTGATCCAGAATGTGTCAAACTTCTGTTTGTACAGAAACGTGAGGTGCTGCTTGCAGTTTAATGGAGGGCCTTTTTATGGCTGTTTAAAATACCTCCAAGCAAGTTTCCTGTCATACAGTGAATTGTCTGAGAAATACAGATGACAGCCACCCTTAATGTAACAGATTACTTGGCGTTAATGATCTTACCAACATTAAATGAATTCACCAATAGTTATTTAATTTTTCTATAATTAGGAAGAAAAGAACCACAACTAAGGGAGTGGAGTGGCTGGACTTTTCAAGCAGAGCAGTTTGAGCTGGAATAGCCAGTTCAGTTAACACTATTTTCCTTCACCATTATCTTAATTCTCCACTTGCTGAAAGAGCAAGTGATGAATGCCTTAATCAAATAATATCCTAATGTAGTCCAGATGTGCTGTAGGTCATTT
>NW_010225061.1:2564-6486 GCF_000690775.1 Eurypyga helias
GAAAAGAAGGAAGAATGAGTCTTTGGTTGGAAGTGGTGGGGGAGCAGAGGCAGAGGGACGGGAAGTAGTAGGTACTGAAAGGTAATGTCTTATTCCCTGGGATTTCTCCACTGTTTTTTTCCCAAATAAGGAATTAGGAAAAAATCCTGTCCAAGTCTCACTTTCAGTAAAGTACTCTCCTGCAGTAGGTAGTAAGATGACTGTAGTGCTTAGTGGGTGTTATGAGCAGGAAGTGGTGGGGGAGCAGAGGCAGAGGGACGGGAAGTAGTAGGTACTGAAAGGTAATGTCTTATTCCCTGGGATTTCTCCACTGTTTTTTTCCCAAATAAGGAATTAGGAAAAAATCCTGTCCAAGTCTCACTTTCAGTAAAGTACTCTCCTGCAGTAGGTAGTAAGATGACTGTAGTGCTTAGTGGGTGTTATGAGCAAAGCTTAGATGAAGTTGCTAACTGCTCACAACGCGTAACTCACGTGGTAGGTCATATTTATAGCCTGGGGACAGCAATGGCATGTGGAGAATTCAGCAACATCCTCCTTTTTAGACACTGCACACATTTAGTCTCTTACTAGCAAAACAGTTCTGTAGACCCTTCAGTCTGACTTCCTTTTTCTGTTAAATATTACTTATTTGCTGGCCTTTCATTGAAATGGTGTGTCAAAGTCCCCAGATCATCTTGGCTACATTGTTTAATGACAGCAGTTTTCATTTTGTGGGTGTCTTTGGATATTTTCCTACATGCACCATCCAGAAAGTTTAATAGCTTGCATGCCCTTAGAGGAAGAGCCCTCTGAATTGCAGTCCACTAGAGTTAAAAGGTTTTGGCTCTTGTATAAAACCTCTAGCTTGTAGCCCAAATGCTGTGTTCACCATGGCGTGTTTCTGGAAAAGGGGACTGGAGTGAAAGCATTTTTCTGTAGTATTTTCCTGATGGGCTCTGAGCGTGGTGAGACATTGGAGAGCATGACTCAGGGGGGGTGGTCTGCCAGCCTCTTGTTGGAAGTGGCTTCTCTCCTCACTTGTAGCAGAGGCACCAGTTATACCCTTTGATCATCATCATACTTTCGCCCTCTCCACTTACGTAATTAAAGCACTTTTTCAGCCAGAACTAGGCTAGATTTCCTCTTTCTCGATGTCCTCTCAGCTTTCATTTGGTAATGTTCCAGTGATCTGCTTTTGCCTGAGTCTGGAAGTAAAAGCTTAAAATACATTTTGGGTATAGCTAAATATAAACTGGGACCTTTTTAAGCCACGATGTGCACTCTCTTTATAGAGACTTTTGGGGATCTCTAGTTTTAAAATCACCCCATTTCCTTGAAAAACTAGGAATAAGGCAATCCATAGAGTGCTCAATCCAGCTGGCTGGTTCATCCTTGTTACTCTAACCGTCCCAAGACTCTGTGCCTGCAGTGAAATAAACACTGTCGTGCTCTTTGTGCTCTGGGCAGAGCAGTCGGCCATCAGGTGAGATGCCCCTCACCATGTACAGCTACCTAGGCATACCTTCATTTAAGAAGATTTTGCTGTGATGGGTCTTAACCTAATGGATGAGAGCAGCTGTAACAAGTCCTACTGATAGAGGCAAAGCATCAATAATAATTCTTAACCTTCTTCAGCTCTCAAAGAGAAATAGGTATTTAGCCGTTTTTTTTCAAATTTCTAAGTATAATTTGTTCCTTTAGCCCTCTCTGCAGTATCACTCCTAACTGTCGACTCCAGCACATCTTGAACAGCTATGCCCTTTAGAAGTGCAGCAAGCATTAATTAGGCTTTATGAAATAGTTAAAAACAGTATGACCTCCAGCAGTTGGTGTCTGTGAGGCCGAGAAGTGGAAAAAAGCAAAAAATAATCTATCTTAGGCTTTGTTTGCAAAGGTTTAGATGCTTGCTTCGGATAAAGCATTCAGTTCCTACTATATTGCCCTTGAAACTAAGTGGTGAAAGAACTCCAGCATAGAGAGATCATGTTCAGCAAATTCAGTTTAGACCATTTATGAAAGATTTACAGAACTGTATCAGCCAGTGAAAGAATCTGTATTATCAGAAGACTTTAATTTAATACTAATACATCTCAGCCTGTTTGGGTGCTCATGGCAGGTTTATCTCTGTTCCTCCACTGTGTTAAAATTTTGCTAGCAGCCCTAAGATCTGCTCAGAGAATGACTGAACTGCAGTGGCCTTTTGTCTCCATTTACTGCCTTCCTCCTGCCCCAGCCTAACCTGAATTCCTTCCTCAGGAGGTCCCTTTCTCGTGCACCAAAATGATTAATATGCCAGTATTTTTCTCTACATCTCGCATTTACAGAGGAGGGTTGTAGCTCTGTTCTTTAGATGAAACAGGAACCCCCCACCCCTGGTGAAAAGGCTAAGGAATTTTGGAAATCCCCTTGTCTCATTGTTTTTTGTGCAAGTGACCGTAAAGGTCACCCTCTCCTTGTGCTAACACTATCTAGATGGGTTAGAGAGTATTAAAAGCAAGGCTTAGTTTAGCGTCCTTTCCCCTCCCTGCTGGGATTAGATCATGCTTTCCCAGAGCAATTATTGCATCCTCTGTGTGTGTTGGGTGGTTTTCAACTGCAGCATTTTGCAAAACTGCCATTTTTCGTGCGTACGTTCAGAAGCTGTGTTCTGCTTAACTCAGTATCTGTGTCGGGCACTCTTGTTAAGCTGGATATTTTTCTGTCCATCTTCAATTGGGATTTCTCCGCTTTTACTTAATGTCAGACCAGAGGCTGAACGTGAGAGAGCGCTGCTAACAACAGAGCTCTGAGCTCAGTTCACCAGCACCAACCGAGGGGAGCCTACCCACGTGGACCCTGCAGACGCAGAGGTTCATGGTACAGGACCTCATCTGTGACCTTCAGATGCGAAGAAGAAATTCTCCTTCTGTTCCTTAAGGATTGTGTCTTACTTTGTATTCCCTGCCAGGTAGTGGACAATTTTCTAATTGTGTAACATTCCTTATGTGTTACTTGGATGTGGTGCTCTTCATTTCCACCAGCAAGACCGTCGCTCTTCCTTAGGTAGCAACGGAGACTGCTTCAGGAGGCTGCATTTACCATTTTAAGTGACTTAGCACCACATGCTCTGTAAATCAAATATCCCAGTTGTTGGAGGCATTCGTTCTTGTTTCAGCAAAGACAGATTTTAGAGACAAGCTACAGAAAAGTAAGCCTTAGGAAAAATGTGTAACAACGTTAAAAAGTACTGATCATCTGAGGTGTTGTGGTTGATTAATACCATAATAGGTTTTTATTGACCTTGAGTGCAGTCCTATCTCTCTGCAGCATTGGTTTATTTCCCATGCCCTCACACAGGGTGTACTGTCCTGGTCATTCTGTCCAAGGGAACTGAAGGAAGCAATGTAAGTAACTGTGCATTTTTCTTTTGAGATAGAAATCAGTTTGGAAGTGAAAGGAGCATCAGGAGTGCAGTCTGAACTGATGAGAAAAACACATTTTTCTGGATGAAATGCCACCTTATGCATGCATTTACTGCTCTAATTCAGTTGCACTTTCAGACTGACCTACATTACAAGAAGCCAACAGTGCAGAGAACAAGAGAATGGTCTTTTGAATGCAGATTCTTGGACTTGAAATCATATTAACACCAATTTACTGATCTCTTGGGTACTAGGAGCTCCCAGTTCTCCCCATGTATGTGAAGCACTATTCTGGAGCACTTTAGGGCATCCTCTTACCTGGATGCTGATAGAAAATTGGGCGGGTTGGCGGAGAGGAGTGGGGGACACACACGGACGGACACAACAGTGGCAATACCAAACAGTGCTGCAGTTTCTGAATGAAAGTCTAATCAACAGCTTCCTGTAATTTCAGGTTTGCATCTTGATTACTGTGGAACTGAACAGAGCTTTCTCATCAAAGCTAACCAGCCCCACACACCGTAGTATCCGAGTCTACACCA
>NW_010225061.1:6546-11498 GCF_000690775.1 Eurypyga helias
ACCTCTGTGATGTTTTCCCTTTATCAGGGGTGATATTTCTTTTCATCCGGAAGCTAGCAGCCTTTTGTCCCTCCATACTCATTTCTGAATAAATCACTTTGCCCATGCAATTACAATTCCTTGCAGGAATGAAAATGTTTCATAAAAAGTAGTTAGCCTTTTGGGTTGTTGTGGTTTTGGTTTTTTGGTTTGGTTTTTTGTTTGTTTGTTTTACAACAGCTGCACAAGCATTTGGTTATAAGAAGGAAGATATCTCTTTTTCTTTTCCTGCAGCAATAGCTGAAATCCAGTCATTAGTGTTGCAAATTCTTCACAGAGACCAGATCTAAAATTTTTAGGGAGTAGAAGAAAATAACTGGCATAAAGAATCAGGTGGCTTCCTACCTGTAGAAAACTGCTTCCAATTTATGTACCTTGGAGTTAGTGCAAAGTAGTAAGGGTTATTTCAAAGATGAATCCTGGCTTGCCAAGGAGAAATTTCAGATGTTTGTCACCGAGGGCACAGAAAATACTGGAGCTAGACATGTTTGACACACAGTGAATGACACACATTGTCATTCATTACATGCTCATGATTAAAATATCCTGCCATACAGTGTATGTTCATCATTAAAATATCTTTGAGCCATTTTTCTCCATCCTTAATTTATTACAGCAGCAAAAGGAGATTGGACTTTGATTTGATAAAAGAGCTTTCTAGTGTATCACACCGGGAAGCTGAAACCCGTGGCTCAGCTGGAATGAAAAAGAATATTGGAAAGCCTTTCACATGCTTTTTGAGCAAATGCAATCACAACTCCTTCTCTAAACAGACAAAAAAAAGGATATACAGAAAACCACTCAGAAAATGTCGCACAGCAAGCTCCCCACGTAGCCACTTTTTTGGGCACTGTATCCCTACCTCCCTTACTACTATCTGTATTCCAAAAGAACCCTCCACTGCTTCTTTAGGGGAAGGTAGCGTGAAGTTGCATTGATTTTTAGGCTGTACTCTTGTGATTTCTGAAGTTCTCAGAAGGAGATAAACCAGCTTTTTGTAAATAATATTTGCCTATTGTACTGTCTGGCTACCTCTGACAAGTCACTGAAGAGTGTAGAGAGCTTGGGGAGAATGTCAGTTGTGACACACGCAATGCCAGCACGTTTTAGTCATCAGAAATGGCTTCCATCTGTGTATTGCAGACACTGTACTGCTCTGTGAGAGGAACAGGCCAGGTTTTGCTTGTTGTGTGCAAGTAGGATTATGAATGGAACTATTCAAGGTAGCACCAGCATGTGCCTGACGTGTCTTAAATTGAACAGAATTTGGTGACAGGATTAGCGGATATTTTTTTCTGAAACTTGAATTTTATCTGATTTCATTAAGTGAAAAATTAAAATTTTTTGAATAACAGTTTCCATAGTATTTTTAAAACTCTCAAGTGTCAGTATAAAAATATTTTCTGGAAAATGGGACCTTTTCACACAGGAGGGAGAAGACAACACTTTGGGTTTGGGCTTTTTTTTTTTTTTCTTCAAGGAAAAGACATTGTTCCTGTAGGTAATGTGAGGGGAAATCCCATGCCTTTCCCTGAGCCCCACATCATCAGCTGCATCCCTTTTCTTGCCCAGTTCTAGGATATTTTCAGAGTTTTACTCTGCTGTTGTTTTCTCTTAGCTCACCCAAACAGGAGATTTCCAAAACATAAAGTGTTTGGCCAGTTTCTTCAAACTGCTTTCTGCAAAGACTCCCACCTGTAGCACTCTTGTCCCACCAGCGATGAGGCGGATGACCACATTTTTGAGGTGGATGGGGTGGCAGCCGCCCCGTAACAGCCTGCCATGGGACGGAGGGAGCACACCAGCCGGCATAGGACAGGAGCTGTCACAATGGTTTGGGCTGTCATTCCCATCTGGGGTGGTGTGGGATGGTGGCACCTTTCTGAGCACCTGTTGTGTGGTAGTGAGCATGAGCTGTGAGCGGTGGGTCTCAGCACCTTTCGCTTTCCTTGCTTGGTAACAACTGCAACACTTCCGTGCTGTACCATTCTTTTACAGAAAACCCCTTCTCTAAAGAAATCCTTGCTGTGGCTAGCAAGAGTGGAGCGATACCTGTGTTGGCTGGGGATTGTCTTGCTGGACAGGGTGTCTGTCTGGAAGCAAGGAGGTGCAGATGACTTCTGTGTCTTTGCAGTGCTTGGGACTGGCTCCATCTGCGATGCAGATGGCGACTGCATTCTTCAAAGGATGAGCTGAATGAAAACAGACACTCTCTTGAAGGTTTGCCAGGGTCGACCTCCTAGCAAATCCATCACTTGATTCTTTCTCCTCTGCAAAGAGACATCAGAGAGGCAGGCCAGGACAGTAGGTGAAGAGGGAGAAGATGGTTGACATCATCAGGGAGGTGTGGATTAGCCAAACATATGCAAATGTGATTTTAAGTTATGCTATTGTACTAAAACTGCTAGAGGCATGGCGTGTACAAGAGTAGAATCCAAGAGCAGAGGGGAAACAGTTGTACAAAGCACTGGCTCAGTGATCAGTCAGTGGGAGGAGAAGCAGGTGCAGGACAGGACATCTCCCAAGGAAGATGAAACCTGAAGAAATGGGAAGTCGACAATGTTAATGACACCAGGAGACCAACAGCGTGTCTGGAAACTTGGCCAGAGTTTTTGGTAGAAGCCCACAATGAGGAAACCATGTTTTCATTTTTTTAAACCATTAAATGTTTTTTAAGTTGTTCAATCTTTTCCTCTCCCCCACCACCACCACTGTTGCTTCAGAAGAATGTGGATGTGGCTCAGAAGGATTTCCTCCCACTTACTGTCATATGCATTTTGTGTTGCATCAAACAAAGGAAGGCACTGGCATTTGCTGGGTCTTGCTAGTAGCACACCCACATTTTTTCCTTCTAAAAGAGTTGATTGCCCAAACACTTACACTTTTGTAGATGAAGAATTCAACCAAGGAGGAAATATGCTAATAATTCTCTAAGCTGCTAATAACTGCAGTTTACTAAAGTGCAGCAGTATTGTAGAAATGGCACTAATTACCCAGTTGCATCTTGACTTAAACAGAAATGAATGCTCATTCAGTGACTGTGTAATGTAACAGTCACTTCTGGAAAATCTGGGTCTCGATGAGCAGTGTATGGGAATCAGTGTGAACACTGTATTACTGACTACAATTAGGACTGAATGCAGCCCTTTTCCCATTTACAGGCCTTTGTAATGGTGCAGGCTTTGAAAAGCCTCCTCCCTGTAGGCGGCGAATACAAAGCCGCTGGTACATACTTATCACGGAGGAGCAAAAGCAGCCCCCTGGCAAGCTCGCCTCCTTCTGCCAAACAGCTGAGGCAGGGGGTCTGTGTGCATCCCACCTCCCTCCTCCTCCTCCAAACCTCCTCCCACCCATGGTGTCGTCATCCCAACGTGTGCCATTTCCTGAGACCCAGCCCGTTATCCCGGACAGGCTCTGTGACCTGTGTGGTCTTGAAAAGCTTTGTTTTGTCAGCTGCTTCCATCCTTACGGTCTTCGTTTCACGTAATTCATCAGTACATTGACTTCTGCTCCTCACACGAGCGTACTGTCATGGCTGTGACCCCACAGAATTGTCCCCAGGTTCTGCCAGAATGTGTTGAGGGAAGAACTGGATGTTCTTTTCAAGTGTATTTTTTTCTTCCTCTAGCATTCCTCCTTGGATTCTCTGCCCTGCTGGGAGCCCTCCTCCTTGCTCAGTTACTAATCCCCAGCAAAGAAAGGCTCCCTCACATAAGTAGCAATGTTTCCTCATAGGTTTTACTGCATAATTGTCTGTCTTACTACATAATTACACGTGCCACACTAATTGCACAGACACATGCACTTTCAGAATGGCATACTGTCATAAATGCATGCCCTGATTAGACAGTTACGTCTACATGCCTTAATTGTGAGCTGTGGATTGCAGCTGTGATGAGAGGATTGGCTCTTAGTTGTCAAGAAATCGGTAAAATACTGTGCCTGTGGATCTGACCCTTGTCTTGATGTTGTGGGTTGACCCTGGCTGAGGGCGAGGTCCCCCCCAAAGCCATTCTATCACTCCCCTCCTCAGCTGGACAGGGGAGAGGAAATGCAACAAAAGGCTTGTGGGTCAAGGTAAGGACAGGGAGAGATCACTCACCAGTTACCATCATGGGCAAAACAGACTCAGCTTGGGGAAAATTTTATTACCAGAGTAGGATAATGAGAAATAAAACCAGGTCTTAAAACACCTTCCCCTCACCCCAGTCTTCTTCCTGAGCTCAGCTTTGCTACTGATTCCTCTGCCTTCTCCCCTGAGTAGCACAGGGCAATGGGGAATGGGAGTTGTGGTCAGTTCATCACACAGTTGATGAGTTCATCGCACATCTGCTGCCCCTTCCTCCTCAGGGAAGGATCCTCACACTCTCCCCCTGCTCCAGCATCAGATCCCTCCCACAGGAGACACTCCTCCACCAACTTTTCCAGTTTTAGTCCTTCCCAGGGGCTGCAGTTCTTCATTAACTCCTTCAGTGTGGGTCCTTTCCCACGGGGTGCAGTTTTTCAGGAGCAGCCTGGGTCACCCTCGGAGTCACAAGTCCTGCCAACAAACATGCTTCGGCCTGGGCTCCTCTCTCCATGGGGCCACACCACCTGCCAGGAGCCTGCTCCAGCACGGGCTGCCCATGGGTTCACAGCCTCCTTCAGGCATCCCCCTGCTCTGGTCTGGGGTCCTCCCCGGGCTGCAGGTGGGTCTCTGCTCCCCCATGACCCTCCATGGCTGCGGGGCACAGCTGGCCTCACCATGGTCTGCACCACAGGCTGCTGGGGAATCTCTGCTCTGGTGCCTGGCGCACCTCCTGCCCCTCCTTCTCCACTGACCTGGGTTTCTGCAGAGCTGTTTCTCTCACATCTTGCTTTCTCTCCCTCTCTACTGAAGCATTATTCTCTCTTCAGTTTCCCCCCCACATCCT
>NW_010225061.1:11528-21525 GCF_000690775.1 Eurypyga helias
GAGCTGGCTGCCCTTGGCTCTGTCAGCCATGGGGAGGCTTCCAGCAGCTGCTCCCAGAAGCCACCCACGTAGCCCCTGCTACCAAAACCTTGCCACGCAAACCCAATCCACATGAATACCGAACATGGTATGATCTGAAATGGCTCATGCATTAAAGCAGTGATGGAAGTAGACATGCTTCAGTGAGTGATGTCCCTGGGACAGTCAGGGCATATTCCCGGCTCCATAGCACATAGGTACTAGAAGCACAAGAATGGGGGGCCCTTCAGCTCTGATCTGGCTCTGCAGGGAGATGTGTTTCAGTGGCTGGGATGCACAGCTGCATTGCCTGATTTTCTGCATCTGCTGAAGATATGTTCTTGCAGCTACAGGGGACAGGTAGTTAGCTACAAATGTCACTAGTGTTAGTCACCTCTATCTGACTAAAAGCAAATATTAGCAGGAGCATGATGGCATCCTCAGGGTTTGTCGGTAAGCAGACAGCCAGGAGTCCTGCACTGGAGCTTATGTCCCTTTGAACAGACTACTCCAGGTAGCAAAATCCCCCATTTTGCACCAGCAAGTCAGGCAGCGGAGATTTAAACCCAAATATCAGAAAGTCTTAGTCCTGTCACCTGGGTAATTGTTGTGTCATGATACCTGGAGCTCTGCAGGCGAAACAAGAGGAATTCTTGCCCTTTCAGGTTAAAAGGAAGTTAATTCTTTTGTTCCTGCTGTGCCCACTCAAAAAAAAGTAAGGACTTTTTATAGCGGGTGTTCTGTATTTGTTTGCAGAACATCTCATTTCTTGAATATAACCTTAATAGGACTAAAGAAGAAGCTGGCCACATTTAGCTATTTAAATGGTGAAGAATGTAAGACGATTTTAGAAAAGCACAGCTGGAACCTTCAGCTGGAGAATTTCTAGGTTCAACAGAAAGCGAAACGCAAGTAGAACCAGTGAAGTATGTCAAGTAAGATATGTTTGTTAGTTTTTGAAGGTTTTTCCCAATGTTTAAGTACAATTAAGATGAAGAGATCTAATGGTTGAAGCCAGCATTGTCTTCAGCTGTGTAAAACTACAAAGTCAGACAGAAAACTCTTTCAAAGAGCTTCTAGAAAGAGTGCTCTTCTGGCTGACCTTGATTCCTTAAGGTGTCAAATGCGTTTTACTGCCTATATAAACCCAGAGGCAAAGTGATTGCTCAGGTCACTGGTAAGTGCCATTGTGCATCTAGCTGATCATCTTCTCCTGTCATGTGTATTAATAGCATGCGGGATAACGGACAGCAAGGGCGGGGGTGACTGACCCTTGTTAGGTGACCACTGAGTTCACAGAGTTTGGTCAGTACCACCTTCTTTCCAAGCCCATGTGTCACACACAGAAACAGTTGTGGAAAGGGAGCTGGAGACCTCAAATACCTAGTTTATGTTTTAAAATATTACTCAGATGTGTCAGGAGTTAGCAAAGTTAGCAAGAATTAGAAAGCTCTTTCTGAAGAATAATGTTGAAAATGCCCTATTCTTTGTTTTGGTGCTTTCTTTTTTTGTCTTTCAGCAGTAAAAATTATTGAGAAATTCATTGACCGATCAGTGTTACCACGTTAATCAGAAGTTCCTTCAGACTTTACTCAGGGGAAGTTCAGTAGATGGCTTGAGCAGTAAAATCTGCCCAAACCTGAACATAAATAGTGTTTCTTTCAATACCTTCCTTGAGAGCAGAGGCAACACATGGGGGAGAAATAACCCAGTGCATCTGCACTACAGATGAAAGCAGTAGGAGGGGGGAGACCATGACGCCGGACCCTGTCATGCTCTGTGTGTTGGTCTTCATGATGTGGGAGTTGCACACTCTTCCTGTCTCCCAGATCCAGTTGCATGTGGGTTTCCGTGTGGGCTGCAGAAAGTCCCTGTGTCTTTCCAGCACCATGTAATTCTACCCTGTGTTTGATGACCAGGATTGATCCACTGAGAAATAAGCATTGCCTCCTGTATCCATGTCCTTTTTCCTAACTTGGTATGAATCGCCTACTCTTCCTGCTTGTTAGCATCTGCTTCTGCAAAGGGGGGCAGTAATACTTTTCATCTGTAGAAGCATTATGAGATTTCCTTTAGGTGCGGAAAGCATTTCTAAAATACCAAGGTGATAGGTGTTGTGGACTGCATGTGCAAACCTTTGAAGAACCTAAACTGACAAGTCATTAATAACTTGGAAATCCAAAGCTCATTTTTAGTAGTAAACTAGGACACAGACATGAAATAATGACAAAGTAAAGATGGTAAGCAGATGGGAGATACTTAAATGAAAGTTTGTTGTTATTTTATGGACTTGTCCAGCTTATGGTAAGGTGATTTTCTATTTTTTGTGTTAATGATTTGCCTTGCCTTCCCATACTCTGCAGGGCTGCTTTAATACTGAGTTTAAGAAGTGCTGGAATTTGTTTTCCAGATGGTGTTTACTCTGCAAAAACATGATATGTTGCTTTTTAGGACTTCATCATAGTTTTGTTCTCTTTTATTTTAGAAATCTTCCAGAATCCCTGAGGATGACATCAGGTTGAGAAAAAACAGAGACCAAAACTGTGCCAATTTCTTGGACCCAGCTACTGTGCTTGCTACAAAGGAAGAGAAAATGGAAATTGAAGTTCCAGTTTCTGAGCATAAAAGCATCACCACAGTGGCTTCACCACATCCCATAGACAATCCAACCCACTTCTTCTCCCCCGCTACCAGCCACAATGGACTTAAGGACAGGCATGAATCTCTGGACAGTGAGGTTGCTAAAGAAATCAGATACCTAGATGAAGTGCTGGAGGCAAATTGCTGCGATTCTGCTGCAGATAATACTTTTAATGGAACATCCTCCCCTGAACCAAGTGCAGTCTCCATTATGGATGGCTCAGGAGCATCTGTTAATGTCAGTAATGATTCAGTACCCAGTGAAAGGGAAGAATATGTAGCTGACAAGCAGGCACCCTTGGTAGTCGGACCACATGAAGCTAACATAACAGATGAGAACCTGAGATCTAATGGCCATTCCTTGGGTGGACTGAAAGAAGACACGAGGGAAAGTCTGAAGGTGCCAGGCAGTCCCACTTCTTCAAACAGTTCTAGAAGATCCTCAAAGGATGGAGAAACAAGTCTTACAACCCTCAAGAAAGAGGCGAAGTTTGAGCTACGAGCATTCCATGAAGAAAAAAAGCCCTCAAAACTCTTTGAAGATGAGGAAGAGAAGGAAAAATACAGGGTCCGCAAAGTAAGACCATCAGAGGAAATTATGGAACTTGAAAAGGAAAGAAGGGAACTCATTAAAAGCCAGGCTGTCAAGAAAAACCCTAACATTGCCTCCAAATGGTGGAACCCTCCCCAGGAGAAGGCCCTGGAGGACCAACTGGACGAGGAGCATCTGGAGTCCCATAAGAAGTACAAGAAGCGCAAGGAGAGGCAGCAGCAACAAGGTACAAGCCCAACATCCCCCAAACAGGCCAGCAGCTCCTTTGTACCACCAGAACCAGTCAATATCAAGAAAGAGGATATTGTCACAGAGCAAATCGACTTCTCAGCTGCCAGAAAGCAGTTCCAGCTGATGGA
This sequence comes from Eurypyga helias, assembly GCF_000690775.1. Taxonomy (NCBI): domain Eukaryota; kingdom Metazoa; phylum Chordata; class Aves; order Eurypygiformes; family Eurypygidae; genus Eurypyga; species Eurypyga helias. The sequence goes on from NW_010225061.1 coordinate 15,099, forward strand.
GCATTCAGGTCCGTCTCAGGTTCAGGCCCCACCGAGACGGTCAGGAACACCCAAAATGTTCTCCATCAAACCCTTCTACAAAAGCCTCAATTCTCCACATGTAGACAGGCCACTGTCCTCCGTGACAAGACCCGTTTCAGTGTGTGGGCAAACAGGACAGCCTGAGGGTAACAGTGCCACTGTTGTCAAAGCACAGAAGGTCTCCTGTACCCCAGAAGATGATACAAGTGCTCAGACTACCACTGCTGACACCGTGAGAGAGTTACCGTGCAGTGATAGCCCCAGAGCTGGACAGGCCTCAAAACTGTGGGCAGAGGATGGAGAATTCATGAGTGCAAGAGCAGTTTTCACAGTGGTGAAGGATGACGGACAGGGCATGCTAGACCAGTTCCCAAAGTCAAGCAGCGCCTCTTCCCCTCCAGAGGAGCTCGACTCCGGTTTGGATGACTTGTCTGTCCGGTCTCAGGATACCACTGTCTTGGAGACCCTTTCCAATGACTTCAGCATGGATAACATCAGCGACAGTGGTGCCTCCAATGAGACCATGAGCGCCCTGCAGGAAAGCTCACTGGCTGATTTCTCCCTGCCGCAGACCCCACAGACAGATACTCCGGCAGAGTGCAGGGGTGAAGGCATCTCCAAGTCATTCAGCGACCCAGGCTGTGACTTACCCTCCTCTGCCTTAGCAGACACCATGCTGATTGACGACCAGCTGGAATACCACGCTGGTCTGCTGGTTAAAAACGCCATCCAGCAAGCCATAGCTGAGCAGGTGGATAAAGCCAACTCCAAGGAAGGAGAAATCCCAGCAGAGAAGGAGATGTCAGTCAAAGGGCAGCCACCTGCCACCGGTCCAGCTCCATCCTCCAGGGAACAGCACAACCCAATGTTTGAGCCACCTCAGGTGTCTTCACCTGTTCAAGAAAAAAGGGACACCGTACCAAAGACTTCAAAAGAGGAAGACTCAGGACTCAGGGAAGGGAAGAGTTTGCAGCAGTCACCCGTGTACTCAGCCAGCCAGACGTTTCTTGTGGAGGAAAATAGGCATGAAGTCAGCTATTTCAGCAAGTATTCAGAGGCAGCTGAGCTGAGGAGCACCGCCTCCATCCTGGCCATGCAGGAGCCTGAAGTGACTGTGGGTCCTTTCAAGTTACGGTCGAGGAAGCAGCGGACTTTGTCAATGATAGAAGAGGAGATCAGAGCTGCCCAGGAACGAGAAGAGGAGCTGAAGAGGCAGCGGCAAGGTCTGCAGCTGGCACCGAGCCCTGTTATGAAGAGCGCACCCCCCATGCCCACCAGAACCGTGTCTTACAAAACTGCACCAGGTAGGAGCCCAGAGCTTCAGAGTGGAAGTGGCGAGTAACTGCATGGTCAGGTCAAATTCGAGTGTATGATGTCGTTTGTGAATGAATATGTCATTTTGCAGGGGGCAGGAGGCTTGTCATGAGTTTGCTTGCCTGGGAACTGCAGGCAGGAAGAGGCAGGGGGCAACCCAACTTTATGAGCACGCCTGTGGAAGTTGTTTTTTCCCAAATGTAGCACGGAAGTAACTTGGGTACCGTGCTGATTGTCATCAGGAAACCCTGTGCTCTATTTAATCCTCTGCCATGCTGTAGCATGACATGTCTATCACTGTGCTGCTCAGACCACCCACTGAAATTTAGGGTCATCTCAAGGAAGCACAGCAGCCGGTTTTGAGGCTGTGTGGCTATTTGAAAGACAAACATACAAATCCTTTTATAACAGGCTTTCTGTTCTATTGCATGTCATTAAGGAAGCACGAAGTCAGTGGAGATTTACAGATTGTGGGGAGTTTGCATCAGGTTTCTTTTTGTGTGTTTTGCTTTCTGTTTTCAGGTATTTTTTGGTCTTATTAATGAACTTCGTGTGGTAAAAAGATCTTCAGAGCTGTGAGTTGCCGTGTATTTCAGCTGGTGTCATTCACTACTGAATTAAACAGGTGTCACAAACAAAATGTGTAATAGATTCAGGATCAGTCCTCCTCTGACAGCTCAGCTTCTGGGTCCTTGTGGTGGCATTCACAGCAGTTAGAGCACTTATCTTTCTCCCTCCCCTTTTCAAAAAATAAAACTAAGCACTCATGCTTTCTTAATATAACAAAAAAAAAAGGAAATCTTAAAAAAAAAATAAAAAGGGAGAAATGCCAGGCTTACTTCTGTGTAGTGATTTTTATCAGTATAAACATACATTTGCTTTGCAAGTACTTAGAAATTTTTATTAACAGTGATCATTGTGAAGAAGTATTAATTTTACCCAGAGTACTTAAATTCCATCCTGATTTCCTCTGGTGTAAATCTGAGCCAATGATGCTTCCAAAAATTCTGCAGGGTAATCCTTTTCTTTTGAAAGTCATGGCGAACTTCAATAAGGTCTGGATTTAGTCCATTACCCAGTCTGATGTGAACTTGGACTGTTATGCAGCACATAAATAGCTAACACTTGGTTTTGTTTCTTCTGCAAAGGGGATGATTCTAACCTGTTTTTCTTGGCAAAAAACACAGCAGATGTGAATAATTAATTTGAAGGGCTATTGTTATTACTCCTATAGAACAGCATTTGTTGTAAGGAGTCTCCATAAGCTGGGGTGTTTTGAGCAGTGTCTGACAGGACGTGATTGACAGAGCACCACAGACCTGTTTGAACTCATGTAAAGGTGTGCTTATGACCATTTTCAAAACTAACATCATCTGTAGCTGCAAGTGCTCAAAATGAGGTTGATAATGGCTGCTTTTTACTCACAAGTGATGTTGGAAGGGCTGCTGACACTAATGCTTGCTTTAACGGAGCATCTGGGAAAACAGTGTACTTCTGGTTGTTCTTATTTCTCTACGCAACAAGGCATTTACTTTGTGTCTGATGTTAAAATGTTGGTCGTAAATTACATTTTAGTGAGAATGATAAAATTACATTTATAATGAATCATTCCAGACAGTTTCCTTTAAATGTCCAACTGCCACATGTTCAAGAAAGAAAATTGGGATGTATTAGCCAGTGACTCAAGCTACTGCAATTTGCGGCTGGTGACAAGGCAAAGAATTAATTTCTAGGAAAAGATGAGTATGTGGCAATGTCTAAGGATGTCATTGATTGTCATCTTAAACCTTCTACTTTTAGTGCTTTCTAAACAGCGGATGTGCTCACCAGAGCTCTCAGCTGGTGGAATTTAGCTCGGCACCTTTAGCATTGCAGGGTGCCCTCATCTCATCCATGCTGTCCCTTTAGCCAGCTGTGGTGCAGTTAAAGCTTGCAGACATCCTTAAGAACAGGGAGAAGAGATAACATGCAAGCCCTTAAAAGAGTGCAGCAACTTACCTTTTATTTTAACATTGACACCATCTTTTCAATATTTACAAAAACAAGATGCAAACGGTGATTCAGCAGAGACACCAAAATCTGTCCCTAAAGCTTCATTGCAGCCCATTACAGAGGTGATTTACAGAGTAGAAAGGAAAATCTACCTGTGGTAAACACAGTAAGGAATGTGCTGTAGAACCTGTCTGACACTGTAACCTGAACATCTAGTTTCATATAGAAAAATAATAACAGAAATAATAGTGGTAATGAAAAGAAGAAACAGGGGTTCGTTCTTCTGTCAAATTGCCTTTCCCAGAGAAAGAATTGCCACTCTTCTTTTAACATGAGGAGACCTCAGCAGAAAGGGATTAGGGGGTCAAGTCTAAACTTGAAAAACCTGTTTTTAATCCTTCAGTTGGGAAGTGTAAACTCACCAGAACTCTTTTGAGGAGTAATTAACTTAATTAACAATGGCCTACCTTAATTAACAATGGCCTATGGTTACTTTTTGGTGGTGGACTGGGCAGAGTAGCTTGATGAGGATTCCTAGTGTTGCCTGGTTATTTATTACTCCTGCCCCACTTCACTACTTTGAACTGTGGTTATGTGGGTAACAGAAACACAAACCACAAAAAAGGACTGCAGTGAACCGAACTGCTAATTTGACTGAAGTGTGGAAGATTAACACAATTCATGTGGGTGTACATGTGAAATAACTGCTAATTACTTCAGATAGCAAACAGGCTGTTTTAACCACCCTGGCATACAACTTTTATACAACTGATGATAACACTAAGCTTGGTGTCTGCCAACCACCCAGCACAAGCCAGTGTGGTTCCTAGTGATAAACTTCTGTACCCCTCACAGGTGTCCTTTAAAGCTGTTGGAGTTGCTTCGAGGCAGCCTTTTAACCCATCTCAGATCACTGGAGCAAGACACAGAGTAATTTTGGACAAGTTTGTGTTGTGTGCATACAGGACATAGACCTTCTCCAGGGTACTGCTGGAAGGGTGGAGTAAAGAAGCTGTGCGGACTTCTTCCTCATGCAGGAAACCGAAGAAAGATTAAAAAAAAAAAAATGCTTAAGCATGGCTAAATGGAGAGTCATTGTAGATCCCAAAATATCTGCGGAGCTGTATTTAAATTTGAATGTTTCCCGTGTTGTTTTGCTGCAACACCTGCTGCACTTGAGGTGTTGAGCAGCTGTGTAGCAAGCCAGTGGTTTTCTCCTACAGTGTGTGGGCAGTACAGCATCCCTCCTGGGCAGAGCATCCGGGGCTGTTTGGTAGTTTATTTAGACAGAATTTTAAGTGTGTGACACGAGACGATCCAGCCTACGCTTGGTGGTGTGATTTCCATGTTCCTTTTCTTAAGAGTACTTAGGCTGTGAAGAACTTGTGTCTAACTTCTTGTAGTGCCTTGCTCTAGTAATCCCATTCATTGAAGGAGGTGTGAAAATCATTACGTGAGGGGTCTTGGTTCAATGAAGGCTTTTCTGTTGGAGAGAAACCCTTTGTGAATGTTTCAGTCTTGTGACAAGGCATGGGGAAATCCCTAACACGAGAAGCCATGCCTGGGAGAAGCTTTGCTGAAGCTGTCAGATCTGCGTTTTTGGTGTGTGTCACCAAAGCAATGCCAGGTGAAGCAAAAGGCAAGCTGTACACCCTGCACTCGTGTGCAGGAGCTCAGATCCATCTGTACACACATCTGGGAGAGCTGCCCACCAAGCAGTCATCTTCTGTTGTCCTCAGCTGATGAACTAGATGAGAGAATATCGGGGGGGGATTGCATTTTAGAGCTGCAAGTGATCAGATCTAAATTTCAGGTAAGAGTTCCCTCCAAATAGTGAGGGATGTGTGTGTGCTGTCTTCTTTCTTCTCATTGCTTTCTTCTCCTGAGTGACCATAACCCTCTGTCAGAGGAGCCACTTCAGCCTGAAAATCATTTTCCACTTTGATTTTTCACTGGTAAATACCTACACTAAGGAAAGTCCTCATGATCAACCACAGCCTGAAGATACTTTTTGTACAGCGGGAGGAGAAGCAGAAACTTTGGGGCAAGATATTTTTAACATTTGTAGCCATCCAAAATTTTTAATGCCCTGTATACATGGAAAGAATAAGGATCAGGTATAATACATATACATGAATCCCCTTTTAAAATGAGAATTTTGAGAAGGGCTAGAGCAGCAATGAAGCCTTTGTGTTTATGGAAGACTCTGTTCCCTCACCCCTTCATAAGCACCACTGTGAATAAAGCAAAGTTAGTAATTCTCTTTAAGCATTCTTCTGGAGTGCTCATGACTCATCCCTGAACATCTCCAAGAGTGCATCAACAGCGTACTAACCCAGCTCGTTTTGCTTCTTATTCCCTCTCTAGTGGAGATCGTGTATGAAGTGAGAGGATCTACAAGGGGTTCTTCTTTTCATGTTTGCTTGTTTGTGTGTTTGCATATTCGTGTTGCTCACCTGGTGTTCAAGACGACCAAAGCAGCCCACCTTTCAGCTGGAGTGGTAATGAGGTTCTGCATTACCAGAGGGACATTTTTTTACATACTCCAGCTATCCCCTGACTCCATCACAGACTGGTCTCCTACAACAGTCTGTCTTGCTGAAAGACGTCGCTTTGAAAAGTTTTCTCTGCTGTGCAGATGTCTTAAAAAATGTCAACAGCATCTGTAAAATAGTTGCTCTTACTTGTGTGAAGCCCCATTCGTCCCACCTTCTTTGTACCTTAGTTTACACTATATAGGTTACATATAGTGTATGTAACACTATATGGCCCTTGGTACCTGCTGGTTACTTAGTGGTGGCTCAGGTCCTTGTCCCAGAGCCTCCTCTTGGTCACTCTTTCATCTTGATGTTGCAGCATGTCAGCTGAGCATCCTTCCTCAGGTTGCAGTGAGTGCTTGGGCACCCATCAGGCTCCACGGAGAGGCTAAGTCACCATCACAACCCCTCTTGCTCCCCGGCGCTGTGCAGAGGTTTTGGTTAGGATAAAGCGAGTTTGTCCCTAGCTCTTACACATCTTTGATTTTGCAGGGAGGTACCAGGTGATGTTGCAGCCACCTGACTGGGACACAGCAGCTGCCCCTTCGCTGAGCTTTCCCTTC
>NW_010225061.1:21561-36553 GCF_000690775.1 Eurypyga helias
CCTGTCACTAATAGCACAAGAGCCAGGAAATTGAGAGAAATAAATTCTAAGAGCTTCCTACTAGATCCCTGAAGCTAGAGAGTGGAGGGACCCATCACCAGAACTAAAGCCACAGAACGCTTTTGAGTCTTTTTGAAAAAGGAGAAAAATGTAAATGTGTAGGTGAAGATTTGAGATGCTATAGCCTGTACTCGCTATCTTGCAACAGCTCTAAAGGTGACGTCAGGGGGCTACCTTCCCCTAGAGGGGAGGACACTGCTGGAAACTACTCCTAAATTGCAAGTGTAACCATCAGGCTGCAGTTTTTAGTGGTGTCCCACAAGCGTGACCCAGTGTCTCCAGTTGAGTCAGAGCATGGTTCCTTTGTTATTCAGCTTGGATTTGGGCAAGGACCACCAGCCATGTCGCTGTGCATCAGGTGTGGGCATGGGACTCTGGAAATAAAAGCACCTATGATCATCATGTCTCTTTTATGCTGAATGACTTGTCTGCCTGAGAACGGTACCTTAGGGTGGTGAGGCACTGGAACAGTTTGCCCAGAGAAGCTGTGGATGCCCCATCCCTGGAAGTGTTCAAGGCCAGGCTGGATGAGGCTTTGAGCAACCTGGTCTAGTGCAAGGTGTCCCTGCCCATGGCAGGGGGGTTGGAACTGGATGATCTTGAAGGTCCCTTCCAAACCCAAACCATTCTAGGATTCTATGATTCTTATCCGGATGAAAATCTGCTAGAAGATTAACCCAGCAACATTTCTAACACAGTCCAAACTGACAGAATACGTCTACACCGGACTGGAGCTCTGCATCAGATTCACGGAGTATTTCTGTGGTTGTTCTGAGAGCCTGAAGCCTCAGACACCCCACCATCTAACCACAGTCTCATGTATGGTGGTTCTGGTTGCTTGCCTTTCTGTCACTGTTGGCACTGGTAGGATCGCTCTCTTCCACCTGCCCACCTGTTCTCACAAGATTTTTAGGAACTTGAAAGACACACTTCTCTGTGAATAGTAGTTGAAATGACACTGTGAATTCATGAGTTTTTAGTGGATATCAAACACTTAACACAGAGAAAATTGTTGTATAAGCATAACTCCTTGTGGATATGAGCCAACAAAGCACTGTTTTGCTGTGGGCATATCTCCTTACTACCTTGGCTTGTCAGTTTCTGAAAAGGGAACTGTGATGTCGTTCATGGTGAACAGGCCCAGCACACTCGGAACAGTTGCGTGTTGCTGCAGGGTTGCTGCAACAGTACGTAAATTGATGGGCCTTCCATCCAGGGAGGATGGATCTGCTTGGAGATAGCCCCTTTCCAAAATGAAGATCCCCAAAGCCTATGATGTGCATTGTTTTTCCAGGGAGGTGGAGTGGAAGGAGCTCTTTCCAGATATGAAGCTTGTCCATAAGTCTGAGCATCCTGTGATGTGTCTGTATCCTTGGGGGAAAGCAAAAGCTGGGCAGACATCTGGGAAGCCTGATTCTTCCTGCATGACTAGATGATCTTTAAGGTCCCTTCCAACCTAAACCATTCTGTGAATCTAGAATTCTATGGCTTGCATACGTCCAAGACAATTACTTAGTAGTGTAAGGATGAAGTAATACAGCAAGATATCTGGCCCTTAATCAGGGTTTTTACGTTGAGCAGACATTTTTACCCACTGAACCTAATGGGCAAGGTGACGGTTGTTCTTGCTCTCTCCTGCCGAGCAGCCCAAGCTGTCACACATGGGTGCAGCTCAGGACTGGCTGTTGGCCTCTGCTTTGGCAGCGTCTCATCTGGTTGTCTGCCGAGCTGGTGCTGTTGCAACCCAGGGAAGAACCTGGGTCCATAGAAACTCTCCCGCCAGTGTCTGGTGGCGTGATCTAAGGGGGACAAATTCCCAGCCTCATCCCTGCACTGGCCAGCTTAAGTTAAGCCTGTAACCAGAAACTGGTGATGCTGGGTTTTTCCATACTGTTCAGAAATGAAACGATCCCAGCAAGGGGATTTCTTGTGCAAGACCTCTGCAGTTATCGACTCAGTTTCACTTCTTCCTTCAAGAATAAATGCTGCTGATTCTTAGAGGAGGTTTCAAGGCTGCTCTCTAGTGGCCTCCACTCTCATGATGCTTTTTAGAGGAGCAGCTGGGGATGAAATTTGTCTCAGCAACCGGAAGTTTCATGAAAATCTGCACAATCCTTCTCATCATTTAACTTATTTGAAATGGCTCTGGGGTGGGTTTTTTTCTCCTGTTTTTGGTTTCCTGTCCATTGAACCATCTTTTTTCAAAGAGCTGACATGCCATGGGAAAGGGAACCTGGTTTTGGTTCAGCATGGATTTCCCTTTCCGTTGCTGAAGACCCCCCACACCTTATTCTTACCTCAACACTTGCCACCATTGTCCTCATTCTTCCCACCAGGACAAGGTGGGCGGCTCACCCCAGATCAGCACCTGGTCATGGGGAATGCAGGCTGTCCTCCCTGGAGGATCATGGGTTGGCCACTCCCTGAGCTCTCTCACAGCTTGTTGCAGTGGTCTCCTTGCTCTGCCTTTTAGCCACCTCTTCAGCTGGGGCCACTCTGCCTAAAACAGGCTCCCCTGGGTGAAATGGGCTCAGTCAGGGAGCAGCCCGACTTCTCTCTGACTTTAATCCCACTGGGAGACTGACAGGCCTTTTCTGAACAAGGGATGTGCAGGATGGAGACCCCATCCTGCTCTGTCACAGGTCTCTCTTCAGGAGCACTCTCTGCGATTTGCAGGGAACATCAGCACCAGGGAGCAACCCAAAGCCTTTCATGCTTATGGAGCAGATAAAAAGCACTGGAAGAAGGGAAAAAGCCAGCAGTGCTTAACAAGATGATGTCTTTGGATGCCTCACACGAGGTCACTGACGCACTGTGGTGGCATCCTGTGCGTTTATTGTCTGAGCCAGAAAAAAATCATCCTGCAGTTTTCTAGAATCTTGAAAAATTTTCTACATCACTGAAATGTGTCCTGTAGGAGGTAATGGGGGGTAATTCAGCCAAATACTACTGTAAATAACAGTGTTCGGTTAAATTTGTGTTGTATCATTTGGTAACTCTTCTAGGTTTTGTAAAAAGATTTCTAGTGTTTTGGTGTAGTGGATTTCAGGAAGAGGGAGTGTTTTAAAAGCCCATGACCACCCTGATTTACCATATTGTCTCTTAGACTTCATTCCAGACTGCTTCTTCATCGAAACCCTGCTGAAAATGCTTCTCCAGCTGCCGTCTTTTGGACACAACTGTGAGTCATTCAGCTGAGAAAGGGTCATTCCTTTTCTTGTCATTGCAGGAAAGATAGAGAAGATCAAGCCTCCTCCATCCCCCACCACAGAAGGCCCTGTCTCACAATCTGACCCACCATCCGAGGAGCCTGCGGGAGCCCAGCGACCCAAGAACCTGATGCAGACCCTCATGGAGGATTATGAAACACACAAAACTAAGAGACGGGAAAGGATGGACGACAGCAGCGTAAGTGCACTTTTCCTTTTCACTTTTTGCTTTGCAATAGAGGCCAGAAATGGCGAGAACCAACATTCAGACAACAAAAATATTTCTTTCCCAAGAATCTTCTCACATTGCCTTGCAAGTGTGTAAGGATTTTAACACATTGTAAGGGCCAGTGTGTTTGAAACGTAGGGATGAGGGCCAGTGGAGAGGAAGATGGTATCACTGCAGATATCAAAGGCAATTCGTATTACATTTGATTTTGATTAATTAAGTTAATAATAAGAGCAGTGGGTAGCCCTGCAATTAGCAGATTCTGTTAATTCACACTTCACCAAGACCCTTCAGTGGGTTATTTTAGTGACTATTTGAACTTTGTGGATCAAGGATATATTTACAAGTGTGTTTGTAGACCCCCAAAGTCCTGTCCTGGTGTGCTCAGGATTCCGTGTAAGTGGATAACTTTCCCAGAAACCACCCCTTGCAGAACTGGATTGTGAATGTCTCAAAAATTGGCTTGGATCCTTCAACGGGCAGTATGCTGTTTCCCACTGGATTTATTATCTTTCTTCCACACGAACAGAAAATCAGCCAGAATTTCAGTTTGTGAAATGAGTGCCTGCATTTCAGTCATGACTGTAGTAGAGTTTAAGCCAGTTAAGGCATTCTTTATTGGAGGCGCTAATAAGAATTTCATAGCTAGAAGTATCAAACTTTGGGTGCAACCACTGTACAGCCTTTTTCCCAACAGAGCACAAAGCGTTTCAGACTCGTTATTACTGTGGGCAATGAGTGCAGAATGTAGTGAGATATAAATGCAGTATAAAACTCTTTGAATGGGCACAGTGTTTGCTGAAGCAGCAACAGTCCTCTAGGCATTTCTCAGAGAGATCAGAATGATGGCCCCAGTGCCCAGGAGCTCATTCTCTGAACCAACTGCTTTCTGGTAACATTCATTAAGGGTAGAGTCTCATTAGGTGTATAGAAGTAGGTGAAGGTTTGTAACGGGAATACTGCACTAGTCTGGCAGCTTTTGAAGAGTACTGGTGAATACTGCACTGTGGCAAAAGATATTTAAAATCAGAAGGCATACAATGTGGAGGGGTCCTCTTGCATTTCTGCTGGTTAACTAAAACGTGGTAGGAGAGCTGGCTCAAAATGTAAACAGGTAATTCCAGTGCACACCAGAAACTTTCTGGTTCCTTCTTCTTCCAAAACCATTGAAAAACAAGATCTCATCATCCATCAGGCTACTGCTTCCACACAGGAAGCCAGATCATGCACAGGAGCATGCCTGGTTCTGACAGTGGCATCTTGAGGCCACGACTCGGGAAGGAGTTGCTTTCTGGTTTTCCCTCTCTCCCCAAAGCACCCAGTGAATTGGGGTGGTCCACCTGCTTCGGTGGGTGCTGTTTTTTGGCCTCTCCCCAGAGGATCTCTTTCCCCGAAGAGTGCTCAGAGGCTTGCAGGAGACATGTCACACCCTCATGCCCTTTGCAGAAGCCAGGAGGTGCCTTAGAAAAAGGGCATAAAACTCCTGCCGTGCAAACCAGGACTGGTCCAAAGGAGTGTTGCAGCAAGCATCTGTCAGTCTGGTGTCTCGAGACGCTGGCACGGTGGAGAAGCTGCTCTGCTAAAGAGATGACCCCCAGCTGGTACTCACCGTGTGCTTTTCCTCCACCCCTCTGAACTGCGAAGGTGATTGCCAGCCCATGAAGCATTGGCTTGTAGCTGAAATCATGTCCCACATCTGTGATGGCCACATGCCGTTTGTTGTGGATGTTGTAGCACACCAAAGACATGTAAGATGTCATCAGACCTACCTCCCTGTGCTCAGTTACCCGAGTGCAACTCCTCAGGTGCCTGCAGAGCTGCATATGTGCCCCGGGGAGAGCAGGCTGGCCGCGACTGGATGGGCTCTCCTGCAGTTTGGAGTGAGCCCTGGTGCGCTGGTCTGGGCAGCCTCTGACCGAAGAGGTGTGCTCTGGGTGCCAGCTGGGCTGCCCGCGGCTGCTAAAGCCGCCCAGGTGCTGACTGCCCAAAGGTGCGCTGCCGGGGCGCTAGTGCTGGTCGGACAACTTCTGGGATGGGTCCTTTTCTGGGATGAACTGTCAGGGCTGCGGTGAACTCTCCAAGCCCCAGTGCGCACCTGCAGGGTTCCAGTTTGTTGTCGTTCTCCTTTCTCTAAGCCTGTTGCATATAGCCAAACAAGATTTACATTCTTGATGCTGCCTACCCAAAATCCGGTTAGAAGGCAGTGTCCTGTGGACTCCAGGGAGAGCTTCCTCGGAGCAGCAGGAGTGTTTTGTTTCTCTTCCCTGCCTTTTTCCGCCCTCCTCTTGTAAACAATTCCCACCATTGACAGGGGAAAGATAAGTCAAACAAGAAGTGCGGCACTTGTACCACTGTTAGTTTGAGCTGGTATTTTACATGCCAGGCTAAGCAATAATGATTTAAACAACTAACAGCTTTGAGCTGTTGGCAGAGGACACTTGACCATGTGCTCGGAAAGGAAGATTTCTGTAACTAACAAAACAAAAGAGCACATGACCGTCCTGCTTTTAAAAATGTATGAAATATAGCAGGGAGAGGAGCATAACTGACAGAGAGGAAGCTGCCACTTGGAACATGAAGTCCTGAGAGCTGAACGTGGCTCAGCATTGCTGTTTGTGAGTGAGGGGAACCAGAGACTTCCCCGGGCACTGGGGGCAGTCAGGGTGCTGTGGCACCTGATGCTGAACAGAGCCAGCACTGCTGCGGGGGCAGGAAGCAGCAGCCACAGTCTCCTGAATGAGGTTGTGGAGGCGTCTGATGTCCATGGAGACTCCCCTCATATGCTGAGCACGCCAGCAGTACTGATGTGTAGAGCTTCGGTTTCTCCCTACGTAAGACACAACAAAAGGCAGGAGGGTGGTCTCAGAAGGACATCTACCCTGCCTCACCTCCTGTTTTATGTCCAGCTTCACTGGCTACAACAGTGCCGCTCTGGACAGGGCTTGCAGGTTTTGCCTTTCAGAAACAAAGGGCAAATCAAGCGCATCGGCTCTTGGAAGAACTTCACCACCCAGGCAAGGGGGCAGTTTCTTCCAAAGAGGATGTGTTACGGTAGAGGTTCAACAGGTGAGAAAAAGAGAAAAAGCAGCAGCAAGAAAACGTGTCAAGCACTGATGGTAAACAAGACAGAGACTGGCCAAGCAACGTCATTAAAAAAACAGGCTTTTTTTTTTTTTTTTTTTTTTTATGACACCAAGTTGCTTGAAATCTTACACTCTGGGATGTGCCAGTTCTTGCAATTTCTTTATTTTGTTCTTGTTTCCTAGTTACAACATGCTTGTTCAATGTACTAATGCTGGTCTTTTCCCTTTCTACTAGTACACCTGTAAATTACTGTCTAGCAAGGTTACTTCTGAGGTACTTTTCAAATGCTCATTTATTTTTGCTTCCTCTTGCATGGTGATTCCAAGTGCATGTCGCTGCAGTTTGCATTTTCATACTGTGTGCCAGTGCTGTTTCATATCAAAACTGGGATGCAAATGTGTGTGTGTGTGATATTCTTTCATATCTCTCATCAACAAATATTTGTGTGGCTGGTTTTCTAACCCTTGGGTTCTAGTTACAAATTCTGGCACAGAAGGGGTTCTGATTAAAGGGATGGGAGCTGTTGCCCAGGACTGGAACATTCCTGAGGCGTGAAATGAGAACTTCTCCTTAATCCCTGTTACCATTTAGCTGGCAAAGCTAAACCTGGGATCCAAGCATCCTCAGATGCTGTGTGGAACTGCTATGGCTTTCCTTTGTCTCTGATTAAAATGTATTTAGCACCATCAAAATCTCTAGTATTCTATAAGGAATCTGCACACCAACCTTTTATCTGTGGAAGAAGAGGGTCAGATCCAAGCGCATGGCCTGAGTCTGGAGAATTTTGTGAACCTGTCCTTGTCCCTGTCTGTTGCGGTGTGATGACTGATCACAGTCCCACAATGTCAGTATTGGTCTCACAGTAGAAGAAAGCCAGACCTGCTAAAGAAAGGGTATTTACAGTGACATTTGGAGTTTTAGCAAGGCAGTAACTTGCACCATCCTTATCCCTACAAAGCTGGACTCTGCAACAATTTTAAGAGCAGTCAGTTGATACTAAGCTTTTGCAATGTTTGTTAGGAATGAGGTGCTCAATAAGGTATACATTTCAATTGCTGTAATTTTCTGTGCAGACATGTGTGTAAATCTGGACTTCTCTAAGAGATGTAGACAGACTGTGGTAATGACTGACATTCATTTGTCTAGCACCAGTATGTTTTTTTTATAAACATGAACCTTCCACTGTTTCCCTATTCCATAACATGCTTGCCCACATTGGCTGCCTCAGGACAAGTATATGAACATTTTCTGTCCTGGAGAGTAAAGCAAAATCAAGTCTAAGCTATTTCCTATTCATTAAATAATTTAGTGTGTGGTTTACCTCACTGATACAAGCCAGTGATTGATCTTAGTGTAGAGTATTTATAGAGAGTTAATCAGTATAAGAGCACTGTACTTTCAGAGACCTGTTTTTAAACACAGGTTGGACTTCTTCTCCCCCATAACATCTGCACAATAATCTGAGTTACAATTTTAGAAAGGTAAGAAGTGATCAGAGTGTTTGATGTGTGAGAGGCAGAAGCTCAGGTGTAGATTTTACCAGCAGAAGGCCGAGGTCTGGGCATGTAAGTGTTGCGTGTCTGCCTTGTAAAATGATAATGACGCAAAGGGTAATGAGCTGGAAAGGAAGATGCATGGATGGGAAAGGGGGTGGAGGTGAAAAAGGCTGTAGGACACAGCGATGGAGGTGAAAGTATGCCATCTGGCCAATTCCCAGTGTTAAGCCTCAGATACCATTTGGTTACTGCTGGAAATCTTCAGCTGAAGCTGGGCAGTTGTTTCAGAAGGAACAGCAAGACTCAAGGCATGATTCCCCCCTACCCTCTACAGACCGTGCAAGATGAGCTGTGTCTCCTGTTCACCAGAGCTCTCTAACCATCGTCAGCAGCGCTGGAGCTGAGCCAGCTGCGCCTGCACAGCTGGGAGCAGGGGTTTCCAAGCGATTCCTCGGAATTTCTGTAGCCTGTGTTAAAAGCACATCCCTCTGCTGTTTTAAAGAGACCACAGATAACTATGTGCCTGCACACATATAGGTTGTTTTTATCCTCAAAATATTCTGCTTTTGTCCTTACAACTTACACGTACCGTCAAATTTGTGGGACACTATCCCGAGTTGCCTAGTATCGATCGTGCTGTAGGAGACACTGCAGTGAAGTGGCATTTATGCAGCATTAAGGGCCACTGCTGAAAATTTTTGTGTTAGACACCAGAAAACCAACATGCTAGACCTGATGGTAGAGGGCACACAGTTTACATTTTAACACTGACCAGCAACAGCGTCGTACTGTTCCTACTGAGTTTCAGGTAAACACATTTTTGTCCCAGATGCCCAGCTCC
This sequence comes from Eurypyga helias, assembly GCF_000690775.1. Taxonomy (NCBI): domain Eukaryota; kingdom Metazoa; phylum Chordata; class Aves; order Eurypygiformes; family Eurypygidae; genus Eurypyga; species Eurypyga helias. The sequence continues at coordinate 30,481 of NW_010225061.1, forward strand.
TCACTGTGCTTACTGGAGGTCTGGTGTCTTCTGTGAATAGCACTAAGCAGGCACAGTAAAGAAAATACCTTTATACTGAAGAAACAGATGTTCTTTGTCCCTCAGTAGTTCCAGTTTGATGTTAAAGCGGCTAGCGTATCGTTCCTGAGCGGGAATGCTCACATCCGCAGGAGCCGGCACCTGCCTTTGTGCTTCTGTCTCCTTGTGCTTGGTGTGCTCCACGGAGGTGTCTTGTGCAGTGACTTTCCTGCATGGTACCGGTAGATTTTAGACACCCAGACCTTTGCATTTTCTGGTTTTGTTGCTTTTGGTTTTCAGGTCCAGATGGGAAGAATCAGTAAAATATTAAGCTCCAGAAAAACCATTTTGATTCTACATAATTTTTGCCTCTACTGTTCGATAAAAATTAGTCTGTACTGTATAGCAGTCAGTTTCATTCAGTGGTGAGGATAAATATGCTTTGGACTAAAATCTGTATTTTGATTTTTATTCTCTTTTTGCTAGTAAGAGAGCAATTACTACTATATCTGTTGGAGGGAAACAGGTTAGTCTCTATCTCTAGGATGGATGGATAATATGACACTTGACAGTGGTAGCTCAATATTTCCTTTTTTTTTTTACCTAAATCCTCAAAAATAAATGAAATCTGTGAGGAAAGAGCCCTCTGTCATTCTTAGTGAGACCCCAGAGCCGCAATCACAAGACCCACACAGCAATTTTTTTCAAGGAGAGGTGAAGAGAAAATACGTATCTTGCGACATTTGTCGTTCCCTTACAACTACTTATGCTCTCCAGATTCTTCCTCCTCTATTGCAGCCAGTAGTCAAACTGCCTCTCCCAGAGAAGATATTTTATACAACGCTGCTCTTTTCACTGACCTGGCCTTATCATTAGCCAGGTCAGTTCTTCAGCCTAAGCTTGAGTGAACTGTCTGCTTCATGATCTTTCTGATTTTTGGTATACACCTTCTCTGTGCAGTTATGGGCCTGGCTGTCTTAGGACACCCCGAGCACCCAAGCCTGGCCCTGCCTAGGTCATCCTGCCTGCACCCGTTGAGCTGACGTGGGGCATCATCAGGGAGGGCACTTAACAAAGCATTAAGGTAGCATTTTGTAACGTGGCCAGAATGCGGCATTCCAGGCCTCAGAACAGCCACAACAACCAAAGCAAAAGACTTTGCTTCCTTCAACCCGCTGTGGAGAGCCTCTGGGTGCTGAACTCATGGTGGGTCTACAAACAGCTCTGATATCTGCCAAGAATATTGTAAAATGGAGATAGTTTGCTATTTTAGGCAAGCAGCTTCCTGGGTTGTGAATTCAATGCTCCATTGAGGAGTCCCAATTCTCCACTCAGTCATTCCAGTTACATGCTATAATTACCCCATTGTTTCCTCTAGTGGCTCTAAGACTGACACAGCTTAGTAAAAATGAGGGTTATTTTAGGTCAAACACTCTTTTCAGTACATTAGAAGAATAATTCTGGAGTAACTATTCCAAAGGACCTTAGCTTATTATTATCTGCTCTTCAATTTAGAGGTCTTGTTTATTAACACTGTTAGGCATTAGTACTTGTTTTCCTGCAAAGGCTAAGTCCATATTCAATGCCCCAGTGGTATCTCTGATACAGTTCTGGAAACAGTTTTCCTTGGAGCAACCAGCCACATTTACAGAAGTAGACAAACTTCTGGGCATGTTTGCAGGCAGGGGGTAAATGGAAGACACCCTCTTGCCATCTTTTAAGACAAAGATGAGCTGACTGACCCAAAGCAGGAATCTTCAAAGTTTAAGGGTCCATACTGTGACAACATTGTGATTTCCAGCTAGGAAGATACTGACTGGAAACTGTTGTAAATTATGTAAAATCCATTTCATTTTCAGCTGTCATAAATCTGCAGGCCAAATTCAGCAGACCTCATTTAAATATACACGACTCAGTGACAGTGGCAATTTTGGTTTCAAATTTATATTGAATTTGCCTTTTTTTTCATGTAGAATTCAATATCCAGTGAGGGGAACAGTAATTTTCTGAGTTTTATTTAATCATTATCCTAAACTGGTCTCAGAGTCTCCTGCCTAGCAGTGTTTGTTGGTTGCCACCCAAAAAAAAATAAAAAAAAGAAAAAAAAAATCAGGGTTTTTTTTCCCCTCATCACTGCTAACCCTGGAGCATCCACTGAATTTTCTTATTCTGAGAAGATAACAGGACGATGCCCTGGTACCCAGTCCCAGTTTTGCTCCTGCATTGTTCTGTTTGGGTTGTTTTTCCTTGGTTCGGGCACTCAGAAGCCCAAACACGTAGTTTAAACGGCAGGTCCTCATCTCTGCAGTGGGAGTACCTCTGGTACACGGCTTACAGGCTGATGTCTCGGAAGGAATTTTTTTAACTGATTTTAGGGGCGTTTTTTGGTGGTGTGGTTTTGGTTTTGTTTCTGGTTTTTTGGGGTTTTTTTTTATGAATTGTTAAGTTTGTGGGCACATTTGCCCTCTACTGGGTAAAACAGAAACTGCTCAGCCCTGCTCACCCTTTCCAGTGGTTGCTCTGCAGAAAGAGGAGGCATGATTTTGGGTAAAATTATAGAAAAAAAAAAATCACTCCATTGGACCAGGACAGGCTTTGTAGTGCCGAGAAGCAAATGAGCTTCAGCTCAAAATTGTCTCTGTTGGCTAGATTTTGTCTTTAGGTCTTTTGCTTGTTCATAGACATAGTCAGGAGAAACTAGGAGGGCAAAGAAAGAATAAAGCTGACAAAAGTCCGCCCTACCTTCAGCTCCTGAACTGGTTGTGAGAGGGCTGGTTTAAGGCATGTTGAGGGCAGTGGATGTTGGCAGCTTTGTAGTTTGATCATGGAGCTGTTACTCAGTCAGAAAATAACATTGCCTTGTGATTCTGTAACACTCCAAACCCCTCGATGTCTCAATCTGCTGGGAGGAAAACACCCGCTGCCATACTTTGTGTGCCGAGGAGTATATCGGATGCATGTCATAGTAACACCTTATGGTTTCGTCTGATTTTTTTCTTTTTTAGCGTCATTGAAACACACATAAAACACTTTTTTAGTTAATTATTTCTGTGTGTGCATGTGTGCATATGTATAATACATACATAATGTGTATGTTTTTATATATGGGTGATTCTGTGTGTGTGCGTGTGTGAAAAATGTGAGCGTGGCCCGCCTTACACCACCCTCTGCAGGCTGAGCAATTCTGTAAAACTCCTTTGCCTTTGCTGTACACATGGGCTGATGTTTCACTCCAAGAGCACTTCGATCACAGCGCCTAGGCTTTCCTGTTGGTGTAGCTGCAAGCCAAAGACCACGAGAGGAAGATGCAGGGGGTTGCCTGCTTCTGCCTCAGGGAATGGCATTCTGAATCAAGCAGCAAACCACTTTCCAGGCTGCACCTGCAGCTCCAAAACTGCCTCCGGACAAAGCTGCCAGGTGGTTGCTGGCTCCTGCTACTGGAGCTGCCTCTGGCCAGAGGACCGAGACCCTGTGCTCTGCCTGCACAGGCAGGGACATGGCAATGTGCAGGTGGGGTGGAAGGGGGCAGCTGGGGCTCCCCTGAATGAGCTGGGTGCTACGAGACAACTCCTACCACTTCTGTCCTCCAGTGGTGTGGCTTTGCTCTTGTGTGCCATCCCCCTCACCTTCACATCAGCAAGCCATCGCATGAGTCCTCCCCATTGGCGCGAGGTGCGGCACCGGGAGCCCTGTGGGAAGGGCAGCAGGGGGCTCATGGGCAGCTGAGCAATGTGCTGTGTTCTCCCTTTCTCCTGACCAGGTCCTCGAGGCGACCAGGGTGAACCGCAGAAAGAGTGCCCTGGCACTGCGCTGGGAAGCTGGCATTTATGCCAACCGGGAGGAGGACGAATAACCACGCTGCAGCGCGAAGACAGCATCCAGGCATGCCGAAACCAAATAAAAGAGAAAGGAAGAGAAAAAAAATTTAAAAAACAAACAAACAAACACAGAAAAAACCCCACCACGAAAGCAGCAGCATTTTAGTCCAGTATTTATTAAATACACAACAAACTCAATGATGTACATAGACACAGAGATGATCCAGCTCCTGGCAATCCTAAAACAACAGGAAAAACCCACCTAGAAAATAGCCCCTTCTCCTTCTCTCCACCCCCCCTTTGAAATAATGCAATGGGGAGTGTGCAGGGGGTGGGAGCCCTTTGGGGGGGACAAGGGGCGATTGCCCCCACGGACCGGGGAGGCTGCAGGCGCGTGGCGGGAGATTGGTGTGGAGGAGCCCTGCCACCGAATTGACAGCCCTGCCTTGCCCCCAGGATCACCGTCCCCCCGGTAGCTCCCGTCAGACCCTCCTGCAGTTCCTTTGCCTCCCACAGCCGCCACACCGAGACCGTTGGCGTTTCTTCGGCGTACCCTGTCCAGCCACAAAACACAACGATATTGCCCTCTGTTGCTGTTTTTTGAGGGGACTGCAGGGTAGGGTTTGGGACTGGGGTGTTTTTTTTAGGGGGGTGGGTTCTGCTCCCCGTCTAGTAATTGATCTGTTTAAAAGGAAAAAAATAAAACACAAACAGGGAGGCAGTTGTTGCAAACGTACAATCCATTAGACTCAGTAAAACAGTCCTTGTGTTGCAAACACAAGCCACCACAATTTAGGAGTGGAATAGATGGGGATGAGAGCTAAGCCAAATGGATTACCTTAGCTTTAGGATCCTATATGCTTGCAATATCACCTGAGCTCCAGGTTCTCAGAGCATATTTACATAACAAAATTTCTAAATAGAAAATCTGTATTTAGCGGATGACAACTATTTTTTGATGGTGGGGAGGGAAAAGAATGGCATATGTGTAAAATCTATGAGGATGGATCATTTGAAGTAGAAGGGTAGTGGGAAAGGGATACAAATAAAGGACATTTAATTTTTAAATGAGGCAATAATAGAACTAAGCCAGACTCTGGCCTAGAAAGAGGTATGAAATAAAGAAGAAAGATACTTACGTCTTCAACTATATTTATACAACATAAAAAGCCTTTGAAGTAGAGTGCTTTGTGGAAGTCTTCACGTTTCCAGGCAACAAAAAAGCTAAAGGACACAATGAGTTGGAAGGAATGAGCAAGGAAAAAAAAGGACAAGGGAAGAAAACATTATTTTTGCCATTCAGCCAGTGTTTTCAGTGCTACAAGCAAACCATAGAGCCTTTAGTTACTGCTTAGGCTTGGGATCAGCAGTGAAGGATTAGTGTGGATCTGTGTGTGCGTGTGGGTATGTGTGTGCACATGTGTGTGGGGGGGGTGTGCGTGAGGCTGGCATACCAGACAGTGTATGGCAGTGAGTGTGCTGATTAACTTCTACAAAGCTGTTTAGCAGCTACAGGGGTGAGTGCTATTTTTTTTTTTTTCTGAAAGGGGATATAAAAACAAGGCACTGAGTTAATGCAGTATTTGTGATATTAAAATTTGACCCAACATGGTATTTGCATGAGTCACAATTGCAAAGTATTGACCAGTTTTGTAAGCTGACAATTAGGAAAAGAAATGTGGTATTTATTCTTGTGCTTTGTATTTGTAAGTAGTATAGAGGCTGCGGGTTTACTCTTTCTTTTCATGCAAGCAATACAATAGGAATATTTTACAACTGGGAACCATAATTTCTGGACTAGAAACCAACAAGTTTGGGAGGTGACAGAAAAAAAGACACTGAGCTTTTTTCTATATAAAATATTCTGTCTTTTTTATAAACAAACGATTATGATTTTGACATCTTCTTAAAAGATCATCAGCCAGGATACTCGTCCTTCCTCAAGCCTTTCCTTGGTTTCATGACCTGCTGTGCTGTTTTATCCTGAAACAGTGAGCTCATTTTGAAATGAGTGACGATACTGTGAACTGTGAACATTCTTCTGGTGCTTTTCTTAAACACAGAGCTTGCAACCAAATGATTTCCCACCCACCCCTTTCAGTTCCTCCAGCATGTGATTTCTGTCCATGGACACCATCATTCTGAAGCTTATTTTCAGGGAATTGTAGCAAATGTAATTATATATACCTGTTAACTCAGTTCTGGCAACTGTCTCCCTAAGTGCTATTGAACAGAAG
>NW_010225061.1:36566-42146 GCF_000690775.1 Eurypyga helias
AAGACCCTGCTGACCTGAGTGTTCACGTTGATAAGTGAGCTTATCTCAAGGATGCTCTCTAAACCCAGCTGCGTGGGGAGACACCAAGCCTACGAAGGAATTAAATACCCAATGAAGTGGACCCGTTGTTTGGACACAGCAGTCGATGGCGAACTGCGATTAACGTCTGCAGGTGGGTCATTACCGTAAGACTGTAGGAAAAGCAACGCCACCAATGCAGCACTCCGGTGAGACCATACATCACGTAGCCACGTCTGTGAGCTCTGCGCATCTGTACCAAGAGGACTCCCAGCTCCCTCCACCCTTGGGGAGAGTGTAAGACTGGGAAAAAGGGGTTCCTGAGCAGAGGAGGTGGCCCCTGTACTTACGGTGAGGTGGTCTGGCACCAAATGATGCTCCTCGGAGTTTCCTCCCTGAAACCAGGGCTGCCTTCCCAGGAACCTGCATCTTGATTTTCTTTAGCCTGGAGGCCTGCTTCATCCTCCTGCTCTCTCACTGGAAGCCAGTGATATTGATCATCCATCACAAGACATCTCCTTCTGCTTAGCCACATCCTCCCCTACCGCCGCAATCGGCCCTCGGGTCTTTGAAGTGAAAATTAATTTGTTCCCCTAGAAAGAGGATGTGGTGGCAGGGAGAGGCCGAGCAGGAGTCCTCTGCAGTAGAAGCATTCACTTTCAGCCCCTGCGGCAAAAGTATTTGTGTGGATCAGTGCAGGACAGCCAAACTTTCCACTCTGCAGAGTTTTTCTCTTCCAGAAATTATGGACGCTCGTAGTCGGCAGCACACATCCAGTGTTGAGGTAACACGAGTGCGATGCAGTTTACTTGCCTCTGTTATTTCATTTGCATGCTACCAAGCTTAGGTGTTTATAAGTATACGCCAGTAATACATATCTATCTATATATAACTATATCGAATGCAACAAAAGAGCACTATTGCAGAGTTAACTTTGTCTCCACAGAAGAAACACAGGTCCTTTCCCGTGGCAAAGACTGGTTTTAATGAAACTGTGTATTGAGAAATAGTTAAGCATTAGCATTTGTGATTATAATCGGTTTGGGATTACAGTGAAGGTTTTCTGAGCAATTTGTTTTAAATGCTGCCATTTTGGGCTTCATCTTGCTCCGTACTGACATTATCTGAAGGAAAATACAGTAGCATTGACGTGTCTGGCATCCAAAAGGCGGCATCCTTGTCATGACTTATCAACTGGTTTCAAAAATACCTGGCTTTCTGTATGTTAACCACTTAAATGTTATCCTGCTTCTGTTTTATAGTGACTGTGAGGCCTACAATGCAAGTATATAATTATTTTCTCATTAAAACAGAAACCTGTGTTGTGTTTCTATAAAGCTGCCTGTTTCTTCACGCTTTTGCAGGAAGGTGTGCCCTTGCAAGCAGCACGTGGCCAGAGGAGGGTGGCTTGGGTCCCACCTCCCAAGGCACTCAGCTGGTCGTTCCCCCAGTCCTTGACTCTGCTTCTGTCTTGAGAGATGTTCTTCTCCGCTCCCTGGTGTCAGCTGCAGGCATGAGCATCCCTGAGTACTTTCCCATTAACATGCCCATGGAGGGCTGCCGAGGCCAGATGTGAGTTGCACGAGCTCTTACCTCGGTCCCTTCACAACTGCAGGACCCCTTCACATCACAGCACGTGATTTCAGCCATTTCTCACATGCACAGCTGCATAAAACTGCCGCTTGCCCGTTGCCACAGCCCCTCGCCCCCCTTTCGTGGTCAGCTAGACCAGGAGAGACCCGATTGGGCTTGTTCAGCCTGGAGAAGAGAAGGCTCCGGGGAGACCTTATTGCACCTTCCAGTACCTGAAGGGGCTACAGGGAAGCTGGGGGGGACTTTTTACAAGGGTCTGTAGTGACAGGACAAGGGGTAACGGGTTTAAATTGAAAGTGGGGAGGTTTAGATTGGACATCAGGAAGAAGTTCTTCCTGGAGAGGGTGGTGAGGCACTGGAACAGGTTGCCCAGAGAAGCTGTGGATGCCCCATCCCTGGAAGTGTTCAAGGCCAGGCTGGATGAGGCTCTGAGCAACCTGGTCTAGTGGAAGGTGTCCCTGCCCATGGCAGGGGGGTTGGAACTAGATGGTCTTTAAGGTCCCTTCCAACCCAAACCATTCTATGATTCTATGATCCCTCATCCCTGCTAAGAAGCTGCTGCCAAGTTTTTCCGGAAGGGGCTGGGGCATCGGGTGCATGGTAACTGCAGACTGGCCGCAGGATTTGCTAGGAGTTTCACAACAGCTTCTGCCCCTCCCTGTGCCAGGAATAGTCAGGCATTTAATGATAACCCTGCTCCGCATCCCATGGGAGGAGGCGGAGGACAGCGGTGGTTTCAGCGGGACTTGGCATGGGCCAAGCGCAGCAGTTCAGTCCACGCTCTCCGTGACAGAAGCCCTCCTCTGCCTTGTGCACACAGTATCAGAAATGACGACAGCAGAAGTCAGATGTGGATTTCCTTTCCAGTTAGTAAATACTGCTTGAAGTCAGAAAACAGTTTAGAAAACAAGCCTGGTAATTTATCCACCAATTCTGGTCTCTATGAAGAAAAAGAGGTTATTGTCTTCAACACAGACGAGCCTTTCTGCCTTTCCTTGCTCTGTGCTAAGAGTGATGGATTATTGGACTTAATGGCACACAGTGGGAAAGGGAACTCCTTCCAGCCCTCTCCTTTGGGTTTTATGAGAATTAAAGGTGGAAATTGGACATTTGCAGGGGAGCATTTCGACACTGGAAAGCTAACGCAGTGACGTGTGTGGGTAGCAGCGGCTCAGGAATTTTTGCAATGTGTTCTGCTGTTGCCAGCAGTTGGTATTTGTCTAGTAACACACACTTGGGACATCTAAAACCCCTGTCACCCCACTGCGTAGCCAAAATGGCATGCAGCAAGCCTTAGGGTATGTTTGCAAAGTAGTTAAGGACTACAAAATAGCCATTTTATCCGTAATTTCTGGTGTAGTCCTATCTAAGGTGAGGGTATTGCACATCTAATAGTTGTAGGGGACTTTAAGAGGCCTCACCACAGTGGGAAAGCAAATGGAGAGGCAAAGGATCTCCTCTGCAGAGATGGGCTTGATCGAACTGCTCTAAAAGGAGGAGGGCATTCGGTACAGTGTTTTGGGTTGTGAATGGGAACAGGAGATTAAAAACCAACCCCCAAAGGGGGGTCTGTAATGTACGAAAGCCAAGTCCAAGCACCGCAATCTGCCACAGGGGAGGGACAGGGCTAGGCAGGGCCAGAGCTACACGTACGGACATCAGCACTGAAGGTGACGTTCAGTTATGTCCTAGTTACTGAACTGACTAGGGTGAGCAGTCCAGGAAGGTACTAGCAGTGTGTGGGTCCAGCCCTGCATCCCTCCCCAGGTTACAGACTGAACAGCATCCTAGTGTTTCACATGGTGCAAGATCACGGGGCAGAAGTTACATTCTCACACCAGTGACAGCGCTGGGCAGGGAAAAACCCACCAAAACAAATTAAAGAACAAACTAATGAACAGAAAAAACGACAGAAAAAATTCCCAAATGCCATCCAGATCTCAGGGTCTGCTGCTAGCTCTGGCTGAGCTGGTTATTGGTGACCTAACCCACTGCTGTATCTGTGACGTCTCCAGGAGAAAAGCTTTCGCAGTAAGCACTAAATGTGGCATCAGTGTGACAGCTCGGTACCAGGCACAAGTCACCTCTGCAGTGAATTCAGGGTGGTGTGCCAGCAGGAGCTGGGAATGTTTCAGGCCTTGTTCCAATCTAGAGTGTGGCAGCAGCAGTGAGAAAAATCGATGAGAGAAGGAAAAAAAAAACCCCTCTGCAAAGCCACTTTATCACATTGTCCATTACTGCAAACTGCATGGGAAAGACTGCATGGCAGGGATTTGTGCAGCAGCAGTGACATCTGCAGGGCAGATTGCACTGGCCGCCATGGGAAGACCTTAATTTCCAAGAATATCCCATGGAAGCTGAATTCTGGGAGCAGCCGGTACCCAGTATGGACGTACTGACTGATGCTTTGGCATCATTCTCAGGGCCCTGTCAGTGACAAGAGTACTATGATGGCACCTGTGTTACTATGCCCAGTAAGCCATTTTGGGATCAGCAGAAGATCAGGAAGAGAGTCAAGGCACATCTCACAAGCTTCCCAGGGGAGATAGTTGGGATGGGGACCCCAGAGAATGCTGCTGTGCTTAGCATGCACACCCAGTGCCCTGGGCATGCCTCCTCCCTTATGAGCTTCTGGGAAGCTTCCAGACCTTCAGCCAACCCTTGCTGGGAGCAATTGCGAACTTCATAATGCCAGGCAGCTTGGTGTACGGCCGTGGCTGGACATACAAAACCTTTGCAAGGGGCTGTGCTGCACTGAACTGTTGCTGTGGGCAGTGTTCCTGTGTGGGAAGGTGTCTACAGGGCACTGGGGAAGGAGGCTGGAAACAGCTTGACAAAGACAGCAGTGTTTCATGCTGGGCTGAAGCAGACAGACAGCAATGCACTCCCCCTTGGAATGTCACCGATGTCCACAGGCCGGGAGGCAGGATGCTTATGTACAAATGCCCTCAACAAGCACCACTTCCTCTTGTAGCATCTGGGAAAGCTGAACGCCCTCGGCCTTACCTTAAAATGAGCATCGAGTCCTCAAGCTGCAACCAAAACACAAGAAACCAGGAAAATGCTAGCAAAAGCACATGGATAATGACATAACCCTGGTGAAGGAGCACTTTGCAGCACTCGCACAAGGCTTCAGAGTGTTGCAAACAAATAAGCAGTCATTAGAAAGGAGGGAAGAACTCGGGTCTCTGCAAAGTGTCATCTCCTTGGAGAAAGGTGGAGTTCCCTGACACACAGTGGGAATTGACTTGCTGGGCAGCTTTATCACCCCCACATTGTGTGGCGGAGGCAGGAAGTATTCAGCCCTACTTAATTGGAGTGAAAGAAGGAAGGTGCTAATGTAGGGCACTTGCTCAGTCCATGGTAAGTCTTGTTTGCTTCTAGGAGAGCAGCATTGGGGTACAGCACCAGCCTAAGGTGGACCCAGAGATTCACAGCATTACCCTTTTCTTGCTCCCTGCCACCTCCTTGCCCTCTTCTGTTCCCTTCTGGTTTCCACGGGATGCTAGCCACACTGAAAACATGGCTATTTTTCGGCATCAAGACTAGATGGGTCCCATGAGCACAGGTATCTCCCCCTGCTTCCACTGCCACTGAGCCTCATGGGATGGAGAAGACCCTGGGATCAGACCAAGTCTCCAACTACAGGTCCCTGACTGACTGCCATTGCAAGGCCCCATCAGCCTCCAGTCAGGCTCCCTCCCAGGCTGGTTTCCTCTTCTCAGGGATTTAACTGGATTTACACTTCTTTGCTGAAGCACCCCATGGAAGATAGATGAACCAAGACCCGTGAGACAAACCTTAAGTGAACGGGATGCAACTGTACGAAAGCACTTAGGAACCTCTAAGGACCTTGTTTGAGGGCTGCACGACACTGAACTTAGCTGGAAGCCCATTGTGCTGGTTTTGGCTGGGATAGAGGTAATTTTCTTCATAGTAGCTAGTATTGGGACACCATTTTGGATTTTG
>NW_010225061.1:42179-45797 GCF_000690775.1 Eurypyga helias
TGGTTGACAGGTAATGCCTATAGTAAGCCAATGATGTTTTCAGTTTCCAGTACTGCCCGTTTCTCCCAGCGCCATCTCTACAAGAAGCTGGGAGGACACACAGCCAGGACAGCTGACCCAAACTGACTAAAGGGGTGTTCCATTCCATAAAATGTTATGCTCATTATGTAAGTTTGAGGGAGTTGGCCATGGGATGGGAATCACTGCTAGGGGATGGGCTATCAATAACAGGGTGGTGAGCAATTGTTGGGTTGTGCATCACTTATTTTTGTATATCCCTTTATCAGTAAAATTATTTCCTCTCCCTTTGCTGCCCTTATTAACTGTTTTTATCTCAATCCATGAGGGTTTTTTCTGATTCTCTCTCCCATCCCAGCTGGGACAGGAGGGGGAAGGGGGCGAGCAAGTGGCTGCATGGTGCTTATTTGCTGACTGGGGCTAAACAGCAACACCCATGGATTTGGTTTGTGTTAATGCACTATATAATATGATGTGGGTAGGCTCGTGGGGTTGACTTGAAAGGGTGTTGGGGGTGAGCCACGTGAAACAAAAATCTTCTCTTGATTGCATTAGTTATGCCAAAAAGGGCATGATTATAGATTTTCTTTAATGCTGTGTTTGAGGAAAATAACTAAGCCAAGCTCCAACCATGGAGTGCTGCAGAGCGGGCAAACTGAGCTTGTATGAGGTGGAGAGGGTTGTTTCTAAAGAGAAAGTTAATTGCAAGCTGTGGGACTCGATGTATAAAGAAAGTGAAAATTTCTGACAGGAATGGAGGGAGAGGGGAATAAGTAAACAAGTCAGAGGAGAGTGGTATAAACAGTAGAAAGAGAAAAGATAAATTGGGGAAAAATCTTGCTGGTTGGAATTTTTCATGCAGGGATCCATTTTTGAAGCCAGCTGAAAGGAGGCTCAGACAATATTTGAACAGGGATGGAATCTATATGGCAAAATGAATATTTACCCAAGCTCCCTGGAAACCAGACAAAAAAATCTTGCCAGATACAGCATGGGTCTCGCATGCCGCCAGGTCTTGGCTATGGTGGTGCAGGACAAGATTCAGCTCAGATGTCCTTCTTGGCCACTGTTTGCTGAGTCAGACTTCAGAAGGGAGTCAGGAAATACCAGGATTATATCATTGCTCATGAGCCCCATAATTTATTGACATGCAAACTCTTTGAGTTTATCAATTAAAATGTAAATCAATATAATCTGCCTAAGCTTTGCAGGATGTTTCCAAGGAATTTATTATCAAGATGCCCCAGCACTAAAGGATCAAAGCAGCATTTCTGTGCCCCAAAGGGCTTTATTTTTCAAATCTTCTTCAATCAGTTGTTCCATTCCTGTATAGCAGTCTTAAATCAGTGTGTTTTTAAGCGTCGGGGAGGTCCCTCTCTGGGTTTACTCTGTAAGCATCTGCCTGCTTTGTCCTAGGCTGCCCGGGCTATCTGTCCTTGCAGTGAGTGCCCGAAAGCTCATGGCCAAACATGACCTGTTAGCTGGTAACAGCTACCACTGGCATTTTTGAGGTGACACCCCTGAAGGTGTTGTACTGGGATAACTACAGACCTTTGGAAAGTGGTGATGGGGAAGTGCATCACGTGGCAATGAGAGGAACGAGCCCACATCACCTGCATGTGCTCCAAGCCCTGGAGCAGCAAGGCAACCTCATCTACAGCAGAGCAAGAAAAGCAAGGTCTTCTACTAAGGTCTTCTACTTCTACCTGCTACTTCTCCTGAGTAGCATGCAAAGAGACCTGCATTGCCCTACGTACCCAAGGTTTCTCCAGAGCCTGGAGCTTTCTCCTGGAGCACCTTGCCTGATGCGGAGTTGCAGGCCTGGGGAGCCCCAAACATATCTTCCCTGTGTGTTGAGTGGAGGTGACATCCCTGCATGGAGTTGCAGAGTCTCAGCAGCCCTTGCTGCTTTCCAGGGAGAGCTACTCCAGCATGGGGGCTGCAGCTTGCCCACTGAGGCACACCTCTGCTCTCTCATCTGAAGATGATTACCCTATTGGTGCTGTTTTCCACTAGTGCACTGCAGCAGAACAGATACAAACACAGTCCCCCATAGCTTCCCAGCCATTCTCATGGAGGACACTGGCTTCTTTCGCTGCTGTCCCATGACCTCTCAACCCTATCAGACCCAAACAAGTGCCCACATCCTCAGGCTGCAAGCTGAATAATTAGCCAGGCGTGGCTGCCACACATCTGTTTTTTAAACCCTGTTAAAAAACAGGGTTATCCCTCCTCTGCAGTGCCTCATGATGCCAGGTTGCCTGGAAATCATGAGCCGGTGCTGGAGAGCGTTTTCACTGAGACGTGACGCTACTGTGAGATACCATCACTGTGACCCTGTCATGCAACCTGCTACCCTGAAACCACCTTGGGCTGGGGTCTGCAGCCAGCACCAGCTGCGCTGAGGGGTTTGCGAGTGGTCCATGGAGGACCTGCCTGGCCCTGGGCAGATGGTGCTCTGTCATCAAGGAAAGGGTTTGAGACCTTCTTACCAAGATTCTGTTATTTCTGTTTCTGAGCTGCAGAGATTCAGTGTACATTCCCTAGTCTTAGAGCTGCCACATGGACAAAGAGGGTGGCAAGGCTTATAAATGACGCTGGAGTGTGCCACAGCATCTGCTGCTTTTGGGTTGTTTGTGTGGGTTTGGGGTTTTTGTTTAAACAAAAGATGTGTGTGTATTTGACAGGACGTTGTGCATAGAATAGCCTGGAAAACTTAAAACACCCAAGTGATTAAAACCATGGTTAATCTTTCTTGTTGATGTCTCTGCTCAGGACCCAGCCCAGCAGAGGAAATGGAGAGAGGCTGTGAGGAGAGTTATCTGCCTGCTCTGAGTGTAGGGATGGTGTAGGGATGGTAGGGATAAGCATTCTCAGGAAGCTGAGGGCACTTGCTTTGTCTCATTTCAAAACATAAATTTAGCCACACATAGTGCTAACCTGAGATCTGTCAGGTGAAAACACCTGGACTACCAGGCAAGGGTGTCTCCAGAAGAACCAAGATTTAAAGAAATATTGTGCCTTCCCTCCTCAAAAAGCACTAAGCCTTACCAAAGCACAAGGCAGAGCCTGTATCTTTAAACATTTATGATGCTTTTTGCTGTTTCTACCTCTAACCTTGGAAAATGAGCTGCACTTTCTTTGCTCTCCACTGTCCTGATGTCTTTTGCCAGCTGCTGTTCTTACCTCCATGGAGCCACAGGCTTATGGAGAGATACTAATTACCTTTAATTGTATCTGGCTAGGCTGAGTTATCTAGCAAAGCCCCTACCAGCCCAGAAAAAACAGAGCTCTCTCTTGTGTTGCTCTTTTCTTCTTCCCCTCTTCACTCCACAAGGATGGGTGGCTTACTATTTGTTTTTCCTCCTTTATTCTGCCACATTGTCCTTTCCAATATGCTCTGTGTATGGTCTTCCTCTATTTCACATCATCCTTAACACACAGTTCCTCTCCAATCTCCTAAATCCCAAGTAAAATTTACTCACACACTCCTTCTATAGAGCTTTTAATGACCCTTAATGCCTTTCCTCTTACTTATTATTATTTAAATGTGTTGGCAGGCTTTTTGATACTCATTCACCATTGCCTTAGATGTTTCTA
>NW_010225062.1:0-8235 GCF_000690775.1 Eurypyga helias
ACCCGCGCCGGGGGTGCCCACGGCCCCTCGGACGGTTGCTGGGTTTTAATGGCCTTTCAGAGAAGTTCACAAACCTTTTAAAGTCAAAGGGAAGGATTTGCTGTCTCTGAAATAGCAAGGCTAGGCTGGGCGACTGCTGGGCTGGTGAAATGTCCGGGAAATTGCATGTACAAGGTGGACTGACGGTTTTTTTTAAGTACGCAAGTGTTGGAGGCAAAAGAAGGAAGAGTCTGTTTCTTACTTGCAGCCGAAAGGAAAGAAGGCCAAGGGCAAGAAGGTGGCCCCGGCCCCTGCTGTAGTCAAGAAGCAGGAGGCCAAGAAGGTTGTCAATCCCCTCTTCGAGAAGAGGCCCAAGAACTTTGGCATTGGTGAGTAAATGGATATTTGGGCTACTTGTTCAGTTTTGTTATGTTTTATAGACAGATGTCTAAATTGTATCTGGAATTACTGTAAGTAAATCGGGAGTGGAGAGTGAGGAAGGCAGTTGTCTTACTGTCTGCAATGAAGAGGTGTCCTTCATTAGGCATCTGAAGGTGGCTGTGGACAATTTGCTGATTTTTTCCTATTACAGAGATTGTCTGTATGATTCTCTTGTGCTGAATCTTGCCCTTTTGCACGTAGTGTGGGAAGTGAGTTCAGCCTTGTGTAGTGCCAATGTTGCACGGCGCGCAGATGATGTGAAAGAATATTTGCTATCTGAGTGATAGTGCTGACGTCTCACCACCAAGATCACTGATGTGCTCGTGCCTCGTTGTGCTGCGGCCGTGCGGGTTTGGAACAGCTTTGAGTTAAAGCCTGTATTTTTAGGACAGGACATCCAGCCGAAGCGTGATCTCACCCGTTTTGTGAAATGGCCGCGCTACATCAGGCTGCAGCGCCAGAGATCCATTCTTTACAAACGCTTGAAGGTGCCTCCTGCCATTAACCAGTTCACGCAGGCTTTGGACCGCCAGACAGGTAAGGATGTGCCCCACAAAGACCCCCTGACTTGGGTCGTTAATGGGAGATGCCTCAGAAGGGGAAAGAAACTGAAATAAGACTTAACAAAGGTTAAGCTGGAGAGGATCTTTGAGGCATTTTAGGGAGGCTTTAATAGAGATTGGGGTGATGTCAGTAGCAAGCTCAGGTCTGGCTTGTCTGGGTTAAGCCTTGACAGCTGCTGTGTACTTCAAAAAGCAAACAGAAAATATGAAACATCCTATTTAATGACCCAAACTCAAGAGTTATCTTGCTTCCGTCAGAGTCTGTTCTTCCAGTTTGATGTGGAAGACATAGGGTTCTTCTAACTGTGTAAACATATCGTTTGAGAAATGTGTATGAGTGCAGGCTGCTGGGGGAAAGGCAGCATCCTGCAGGCTGACACTGAAATGGGCAGAAGGGACTTCAGTCTTCTGTGAACAAGTGAAGTGTCTTCTCTAGGGGTCTGTGCAAGACAGTTTGTGTAGCACAACTCCCTCGTAGGTGTTGCCGAACAAGCTGCTCGCTTTAAAGAAGAAAATGCACCTCCTTAAGCCATAATTGCAGGGGGGGGATCAGCAAGCATTTCCTCATCCAAAGAGTGAACTGAGGGACGTGTAAATACGGGCTCCAGGGGTGCTGTGCTGGCTCTGCTCTTGCACTGTGCAGATGATGCTAACCTTGCTGTCTGAATCCACTCGATGACACACCACCAAGATCGCTGATGCACTTCAGTATTTCAAAAAGTAATGCTTAGGTTTTCAGGTCATGCAGCTAACTAACAGGTGTTCTCTTCCAGCTACGCAGCTTCTGAAGCTGGCGCACAAATACAGGCCAGAAAATAAGCAAGAGAAGAAGCAGAGGCTGCTGGCTCGTGCTGAGCAGAAAGCTGCAGGAAAGGGAGACGCTCCCACCAAGCGCCCACCGGTCCTGCGAGCAGGTAAATCTGTACATGCAGTTGGCTGCTTCATATGTGGGTAGTTAGAGACCTGACGAGTTGGTGCTTTGCTCCAGCCAAACAGGATTGGACAAGCTATTGCAATGATGTATGAATTTCTTCACCTGAGCTCAAAGTGAAGAGCCAAACAGACGAGCTTTTTAACCCTGAGCTATAGCAAGTTGTCCATGGAATATCTTCTCTGGCTGTGAAAGTTTGATAACTTCTCACACTGAAGCTGCGTGGTGGAATCTCAGCTGGTTGTACGAGGCTTATGTGACAGCTCTGAAAATAGACTGAGCGGAATCAAAGCTTATCTGTAACTTGTTTTTCAGGTATTAACAGTGTCACCACTCTGGTAGAGAACAAGAAAGCCCAGCTTGTAGTTATTGCCCACGATGTAGACCCCATTGAGGTAAGCACGCTCACTGGTACGCAGAACAAGCTCCCTGCGTCATTAAGCTGAAGTCAGACCTGGGTGTGG
Source organism: Eurypyga helias (assembly GCF_000690775.1). Taxonomy (NCBI): domain Eukaryota; kingdom Metazoa; phylum Chordata; class Aves; order Eurypygiformes; family Eurypygidae; genus Eurypyga; species Eurypyga helias. The sequence goes on from NW_010225062.1 coordinate 2,379, forward strand.
GGTGAAAATGCCTTTTTTAGGTGGTGTAAAAAGTGTTTTACGAGAATTGGGATACTTCTGCATGTTCATTGCTGTCCTGGTCTTGCACTGAGGCTTGGCCCTTGCTGTGATGTATGAATTTCTTCACCTGAATCAAGTGAAGAGCAAAACGAGCTTTTTAACACTGAGCAATTGCCACAGCCCAGGCTGATTGAAAGAGTGAGAAGGTGTTCTCCCCCAGTTACACAGCATGCTGCCTTTCTTTTCAGCTGGTGGTCTTCTTGCCAGCTCTGTGCCGCAAGATGGGAGTGCCGTACTGCATCATCAAGGGCAAAGCCAGGCTGGGGCGACTGGTCCACAGGAAGACTTGTACCTCTGTTGCTTTCACCCAGGTTAACCCGTAAGTATCCTGCGCACTGGCTCGACGGGCTGGGGAGAGCAAACTGCCAGCAAGCACGGGCTGGGCAGATGGATAGCAAACCTGGCTCTCCCTAGTGTAAAGCAGTAAAACTAAGTAAAACTACCTCTGTAATGTGTCATGTAGATGTCTGCTTGTATGAAGAGCTCTGTCAGATCCTCAAGATGCAGATTGTTTTGGTTTACCAAAACGGATGGGTACTCTAAAATACGTGGATGGCACTATTAACCTTGATCTGAGCAGCAGTTCCTGAATCATGGATGGTTGGTTAACCCTTTGCAAATGATGCTGATGCTTTAACCTGAAAAATCACGTTGCCAGTATGAGCTCTTAAATCCTGAGGCAAAAGATTGATGGTAAATGTTACATTGAGGCTGTAAAGGATCTATAACTCTCCCCAACAGGGAGGACAAGGGAGCCCTCGCAAAGCTGGTGGAGGCTGTCAAGACCAACTACAACGACAGATATGATGAGGTAAGATCGCTGCTGCTTGCATTGTCTTAGTTTATGTTGTTAGAGGCCCAAAAGCTTCCCAGTAAAACGCACCTCACTTTAGACATGGTGACATCAGCTGTAAGCTGCTGGGTGTGTTGCACCTAGCTCTGGTCTCCAGAGCACCATTCACAGGGAGATTTTAAACCCTGGTATCTCTGTGCTGCCCCAAAATGTCGTACCGCTTTGGCTGAGGTAGCCCTGCCCCTCGTGCATAGGGGAGTGGAATTCAGCCGGCTGGTTGAGTAACACAAGATTGTATGAGGCATCTGACCTGCTCTCGCTTCTTTGCAGATCCGTCGTCACTGGGGCGGTAATGTCTTGGGTCCAAAATCAGTGGCTCGCATCGCCAAGCTCGAAAAAGCAAAGGCTAAGGAACTGGCGACTAAGCTGGGCTAGAGGTGTGCTGGATTGGGACCGTTTTCTGTACATAAAGAGAATAAACCCCCAGGTGAAGTGTCCGTGGTCTCTGTTAGTGCTCTGCAGCATGGGTTATCGGGGTGCCAACAGGCTAACCCCCTCGTGGGCTGCAGGAGTGGTCAGAGGCAGGCTGAAGTGGGAGAGGAGTGCAGACGCTGTCACTCTGCTCTTCCCTGCCCGCTGACTTGGTCTTGGGGCGCTGTTGGAGGCTGCCAAGCTCAGTAAGGCTCCAGCTGAGGCAGCTGCTTTGCGCTGGCCCTCGTCACGCTCTTGCGAGGCCACGGGCTGCCTTACCCAGCGAGCCGCCAGCATCCACAGCAACCTTCAGTTCGTCCCGCACGCGTGGGATGTACGATGCGCAGTACAAGTCACCAGGAAAGCACGTGGAGACCCGCTTTATTCTGATGCAGCCGCTGCAAACCACTTGGGGAATAACTACTTGCTGCAAAGTAACCGATTGACAACATCCTGTGCTGAAAGCACAGCAGTGAAGGAGTTAGAAGAGTTGCAGTTCACAACCAACCACAGCAATGATTCCTTGAGATCACAAATCAGCTCTGGACTGCCACTTACAGTTTTGTAGTCCAGCGCTTCCGAGCTGCAGCCAGAACTGTGCTGGTAGGAGCTCAGTCTGCAGGAGCTGCTTGTCCGTCTGCAGCTTGCCGGCTGTGTGCCGCTGCTGAGCGCGTTGCTGATGCTGCTGTCTTCTCCAAGTCTGCTCAGGGCAAATACAGACCAGCACAAACTGGCCCTTCCCCTCACAGAGGTATTTTTTGTATAAACTTCCTGTACCACAGGAGTGAAGTTGCAGCACATAAGCCATACCTAGAAAAGAAGGGTACACGCTGACACCTTCTCGGGATGGACCGGACAGCCCTAAGCCAGCTGCGGTGCAGGAAAACACCGTCACTTCAAATCCCCATGGAAATGTTAGAGTTTCCGGGCTGTTGAGGCTTGGGTGCTCATCCGGTCTCGCTGATGGGGCAAGAGCCGGCGGGAAGCGCCACCCTGCTTTCTGCAAAGCATGGCTCAGAGCCTTCTCTTCAGGATGGCGTGTGGGAGGTGGGTCGCAGGCTGATGGGGGGACTTACCAGGTGACGATGTACTGCATGTGCTCGTTCCTCAGGCTCACACGGGTCTGGCCGCCGATGGGCCCCCCCGGCACGGTGCTTCCTGCGGGTACAACACGAGTTAAACCCAGCTGTGTAGAGCTGCGAGAAGCAGGATGAAGGCACTCAGCCCTGGATACCCTGCTTCTCCCTCAGGCAGGGGGGTTCCCGAGATGCCCACAAAGCCAGAACCATGGGGCTGGCAGCCCTGCGGCGAGGGGCTGGTTGTGCTCAAGGCATCGCTGCTGGCACCTCTCCTGAGCACGCTACTGCTCTGCAGTGCCGGCTGCCCACCGCCTCCCCAGCAGCAAACCGAGCAGGGTACGCGAGCGGAGATGCCGAACCTTCGCAGGTGCTGAGGGAAGTCGCTGGCTGAAGGGGAAGGGAGGGAGAGCGATGTACATCGCAGCTGGCGTTGTGTTCCTGTGACTTACTGAAATCTGCATCGATGAAGATGGGCTCAGCGCCCGTCACCTTGGCCATGGCCTCCAGGTCGCGGTAGTGCCAGCGGTTCTTCTCAATGTTGTTTTCAGGCACAAAAGGTTTCCGGGTTTCTGATAACCTCACCACCCCAGTAAGGTCGACTTCCTCTTCGATCTGAAGAGAAGTGCAGAGGAGAAAAAAGACAGGTTCCTTCAAGGTTCATTCCGTGTCTGGCAGGCCGGGTCCTGGTAGGAGGACACGGCCCTTGGGGGCTCTGACTATAAATCAAGTGGTTGTGCCCGGCAGTGCTGCAGCACAGCAGGGAAAAGGCAGACCAAGGAGCTCCATGGCTGTAAAATCCATGGTTGACTTAGCAAAAAGGTGGGAAGAAAAGATTTCCCTTCTTTGAAAAAGAGTGACTACTGACCCATGGTGCTGAAGGTGACTGCTGCCTTCCCTGGTTTGGCAGCAGTGCCTCTGGGGAATGAAAGGCCAGGAAGTCACAGCACATTCCCTGGATCCCCCTTACCTGTCCCTTCAGCCTGGTCTCCGGTTTCAGTTTCTTCTTGGGCACAAATCCTCGGTTGACTAAAATCGTGACCCTAGAGTTACACAAAGAAGTGGCTCGTGAGTGAAAGGAAACGTGTTCCTGCTGCTGCCTGGAACTCGGAGTCAAGGAAAGAAACAACCTGTATGTTTGATGCCACTTTGTCACGCATCGGGAAAATTACAGTTTCCAAACAGAGTGAGACGATTTCTAAGGGAGAGGGAGCCATTTCTACACCCAGCCACCATGATGCAGCTTCTCAAAACAGAGGCGAGTTGCTCACGTGAACCATGACTTCAGTAACTCACCCCAGATCTGTGCAGTAGAAAGGGGTAACGACGTTCGCTCCATTTTCCGGGTGGGATGTCAGCCGCCCGGCTTCTCTGGCTTCTCGCTCGGGGTCCACGAGTGACCGTGGCAAAATGTAGAGCTCCTTGGAGTGGTCAAAACGCCCGCGGACCTTTACGGGTCTGTACTCCAATTCCTTCAGTTCCATGGGGCTGCATGGAAGGTGGAAACAAAATCCTGGCTGTGACAGGCAAATCAAATGAGGGGATTTCATCATGGGGTTCTCCTTTTCCCCAGTGGTTCCCTCCAGGGCCAGAAGGCAAACGCCTCCTGGCACGAGCAGCAGGCTTTCCACTGCTGTCACAGCAAATCAGATCGGGACGATCGTGGGCAGCTGGAGAGCAGTTCTGCTCCGCGACACCGGTAGCCCAGTGCCACTTGACGGCACGCGCAGGCGATCAGCACACCGCCCGCGCATCCAGCCAGCAGGGAGCCTGCGTTTTTCCCATCCCCCCATCGAACAACTGAACCCTTCTGGCAGTTGTGCCGTACGGCCGAGTGACCGTAACAATCGCTCTCCTGTCTGACACAACTGCTCCACGCTTGGGGCAGGGCCTGTGATTGATCCAAGACTCCCTGTTGCAGGAATAATCCCTCTGGGACGTCACAGGCATCGGCTACAAAGTCCTCCTTCTCCAGGAGGATTACAGGTGTTATGAACTATGAGCCACATCCTCCTGAATTAACAGAATGTCTGTCTGTCTCATTTGTTTGCACGTCCTGGTTCCCACTGCATCCCTTCATTTTCATGCCATTTAGTTTGGCATAAGCTCGTTAGGGCAGGGACCATATCGAACACCCCCAGCACAGTCAGCACCCTGTAGACAAGCTGCCTCAGCTTCCTTACTCTAATGTCAGAGGGATGGGCTCTGATGTGATTCTCGATGCCAGTTGTGCAATCAAATCTAATTTCCACTTTCGTCGCTGAACCTGAAAGTACACAAACACAAAAAAACCCAATTCCTTGTGGTAGGCAAGCCTTAAAATCCTTGTCACCAGTTTCTCCACAGACCTGGCCTAAAACAGGGTAATTGGAGATAGGGCAATGGAGGTTATTGACTTTAATTTGAGGAAATACTTATAATGAAATACAAATGTAAAAATATAAGAATTTCTACTTTAAAGACTTATAGATACTTGGAAAACAGAATCATAGAATCATGGAATGGTTTGGGTGGGAAGGGACCTTAAAGATCATCCAGTTCCAACGCCCCTGCCATGGGCAGGGACACCTTCCACCAGACCAGGTTGCTCCAAGCCTCATCCAGCCTGGCCTTGAAGACATCCAGGGATGGGGCATCCACAGCTGCTCTGGGCAGCAGAGAATAACAGCAAATCTTCACCGTGTATGTGATGTGAACTAGATAAACAGCCAGAGATGGAAAAACCTGACAGCCCTCAAGAGCTCACCTCCTGAAAAAGAGGAAATATTTGTACCTGCCAGGTGCCGAGACAGAACGTGGTCAGAGGGACGAGGAAGAGGCCCCATTTGAGCAAGATGTCCTCGCCAGATGCGTCAGCGGCTGCTGCAGAACTTTGTGGTCTGCGGAACCTCAAACAAGCATCTAGAGAAGAACAGCGTGAGGAATAGGATTTGTACGGGGGGACATGCCAAGTTCCCGCAGAAAATGTCACCTCTTGGTATAAGGGTGAATGAGGGCACAAGCCCAGCGCAAGTGCTTTCTTACCTTTTGTCTGCTGGAGCAGACCCGAACCTGCTTTACTTAGGGGACACCCAAAAAAAGTTCTTCTGATCAAGCAACGCGATACCTGCAGGAACTAAGAAAGATCCTGTCTGGTGTCTGTGTTTTGGCAAACCTGTGTCGGGATGATACCAGGTGCCTCCACGACGCAATGAAACGTCGTTGACCCACTGCTGAGCCTTCACGGCCGTGGCCAAAACACCGTGGATTAGGCTGTAATTTAAAAAAAATCGAATTCCGATGGCAGAGCCGACTACAGCCCAGCAGACGGTCCATCCCCCTCCGCCCACGGACACAGCGCCTCGGCCGAGTCCTGACACGACCGCCCGCGGAGCACCGGGCCCTCCCGGGATTTACAGCCCTTCTGCCACCCGTTCCGCTCCCGCCCGGCGCCGCTTCGCCCCGCGCGGTGCAGCCG
>NW_010225063.1:0-834 GCF_000690775.1 Eurypyga helias
CCGGAGTTAAACCACGACACCTGTCCTGCTCATTCCCTCTGTCTCTGACTCAGCACTATCTTTCACGGCACTGATATGGATTGAGAATGCTGCTTTTAGGTACTGAGAGCACGGTATCACCTTCCTTTTTCTAACCTAGTGATTTTCCCATTTCAGCTTTAGTGTTCTTCTCTTATGTGGACTTGCATCCATATGAGGGGAAAACCAACAAAACCTATAATTTCTATGTATAATTTGTAAAATAGAAACATTCACAGAAAACTGTCAGAGAGGTTCTGCTTCTGATAATACTCTGCTAAAATACCCAGGAATCCAAGAAAAGGACAGGTTTAACAAGGCCAGTTGCCAAGTCTAAGAAAAAAAGAAAGGGCAACTAAAAGCAAGCATCAAAAAGTCAGGTAAAATCACTTCCAAAGTGCAAAGGAGACAGGGGGTCAGTAGTCAACAAAACAACATTTGGCTCTAAAGAGCCTTTATTGCACCTTGCTCCTGTATCACACGAGGAATGATAAGGGCTCTTTTCAGTGGGGTTGTAAGCTTTGCTCCTCTCTCCTTTTTCACCTTATTTTAAGTGCCTCTCTGCTATGATCCTTCCACGGAGGGGCCTTGAGTTGTCCCTGATTGCTGGCTGATGTAACTTTGCCTCGTATCATTTCCTTTCTGGACTGTTTATCCAGAACAACCTTGAGGCTACCTGTGAAGATTAAAAGGTTTTTCCCATCCTTGTTCCCCTTCTCCAGTAATCTAATATCGTATGAGGCCTTATGAAGGTCCCCCAGAGCAGGCTTCATCGGGGTGTAACAGTAGCATTTCCTAAGAACGGACTGGTAAGAG